>NC_054496.1:28760416-29007112 GCF_017639515.1 Carcharodon carcharias
GCGAGTGAGCGATTAAGCGAGTGAGCGATACAGTGAGTGAGAGTGATTCAGTGAATGAGAGTGATTCAGTGAGTAAAGAGATTCAGTGAGTGAGAGAGATTCAGTGAGTGAGAGTGCTTCAGCGAGAGAGTGAATCAGCGAGAGAGTGATTCAGCAAGAGAGTGATTCAGCGAGAGAGTGCTTCAGCGAGAGAGTGCTTTAGCGAGAGTGTGTTTCAGCGAGAGAGTGATTCAGCGAGCGAGTGATTCAATGAGTGAGTGTTTCAGTGAGAGCGTGATACAGTGAGTGAGGGATAAAGTTAAAGAGAGTGATTCAGCGAGTGAATGATTCAGCGAGTGAGTGATTCAGCGAGGGATTGATTCAGCGAGTGAGTGATTCAGCGAGAGAGTGATTCAGCGAGAGAGAGATTCAGCGAGAGAGAGATTCAATGAGAGAGAGATTCAGCGAGAGAGAGAGATTCAGCGAGAGAGAGAGATTCAGCGAGAGAGAGATTCAGTGAGAGAGAGATTCAGCGAGAGAGAGATTCAATGAGAGAGAGATTCAGCGAGAGAGAGAGATTCAGCGAGAGAGAGAGATTCAGCGAGAGAGAGATTCAGTGAGAGAGAGATTCAGCGAGAGAGAAATTCAGCGAGTGAGCGATACAGTGAAAGAGATTGATTCTGCGAGTGAGTGATTCTGCGAGTGAGTGATTCTGCGAGTGAGTCATTCAGCCAGAGAGTGATTCAGCCAGAGAGTGATGCAGAGAGGAAGTGATACAGAGAGGGAGTGATACAGAGAGGGAGTGATACAGAGAGGGGTGATACAGAGAGGGAGTGATTCAGTGAATGAGTGTTTCAGCGAGAGAGTGATTCAGTGAGAGTGCAATACATTGAAAGAGAGTGATTAAGTGAGAAATTGATTAAGTGAGTGAGTCACTCATCGAGAGAGTGTGATTCAGCGAGTGAGTGATTCAGCGAGAGAGAGATTCAGCGAGAGTGAGATTCAGCGAGACAGTGATTCAGCGAGAGAGTGATTCAGCGAGCGAGTGATTCAGCGATGGAAGAATCAGCGAGAGAGTGAATCAGCGAGAGAGCGATTCAGCGAGTGAGTGATTAAGCGAGTGAGTGATTCAGCGAGTGAGTGATTCAGCGAGTGAGTGATTCAGCGAGAGACTGTTTCAGCGAGTGAGTGTTTCAGCGAGTGAGCGATCCAGCGAGTGAGCGATTCTGCGAGTGAGCGATTCAGCGAGTGAACGATACAGTGAATGAGAGTGATTCAGTGAGTGAGAGCGATTCAGTGAGTGAGAGAGATTCAGTGAGTGAGAGAGATTTAGTGAGTGAGAGCGATTCAGTGAGTGAGAGAATCAGCGAGAGCGTGATTCAGCGAGAGTGTGTTTCAGCGAGTGGGTGATTCAGTGAGTGAGACATTTAGGGAGTGAACGATTTAGGGAGTGAGCGATTCAGCGAGTGAGCGATTAAGCGAGCGAGCGATACAGTGAATGAGAGTGATTTAGTGAATGAGAGTGATTCAGTGAGTAAGAGAGATTCAGTGAGTGAGAGAGATTCAGTGATTGAGAGTGCTTCAGCGAGAGAGTGAATCAGCGAGAGAGTGATTCTGAAAGAGAGTGATCCAGCGAGAGAGTGTTTCAGCGAGAGTGTGTTCCAGCGAGAGAGTGATTCAGCGAGAGAGTGTTTCAGCGAGAGAGTGATTCAGTGAGAGAGTGTTTCAGCGAGAGACTTTATCAGCTAGTGAGCGTTTCTGCGAGTGAGCGATTCTGTGAGTGAGTGATTCAGTGAGTGAGCGATACAGTGAAAGAGAGTAATTCAGCGAGAGAGTGATTCAAAGAGTGAGTGTTTCAGTGAGAGCGTGATACAGTGAGTGAGGGCTAAAGTGAAAGAGATTGATTCAGCGAGTGAGTGATTCAGCGAGTGAGTGATTTAGTGAGAGAGAGATTCAGTGAGAGAGTGATTCAGCGAGAGAGGGATTCAGTGAGTGAGAGTGATTCAGTGAGTGAGAGAGATTCAGTGAGTGAGAATGATTCAGTGAGTGAGAGTGATTCAGTGAGTGAGAGTGCTTCAGCGAGAGAGTGATTCAGTGAGAGAGTGATTCAGCGAGTGAGTGATTCAGCCAGTGAGTGAATCAGCGAGTGAGTGCATCAGCGAGTAAGTGAATCAGCAAGTGAGTGAATAAGCGAGTGAGTGAATCAGCGATTGAGTGAATCAGCGAGTGAGTGAATCAGCGAGTGAGTGAATCAGTGAGTGATATAGCGAGAGGGATATTCAGCGAGAGAGAGATTCAGTGAGAGAGAGATTCAGCGAGAGAGAGAGATTCAGCGAGAGAGAGATTCAGCGAGAGAGAGATTCAGCGAGTGAGCGATACAGTGAAAGAGATTGATTCAGCGAGAGAGTGATTCAGTGAGTGAGTGTTTCAGCGAGAGAGTGATTCAGCGAGTGAGTGATTCAGCGTGTGAGTGATTCAGCGAGAGAGCGTTTCAGCGAGAGAGCGCTTCAGCGACAGAGCGATTCAGCGAGTGAGCATTTCAGTGAGAGAGCGATTCAGCGAGAGAGCGTTTCAGCAAGAGAGCGATTCAGCGAGAGAGTGATTCAGCGAGAGAATGATTCAGCGATTGAGCGATTCAGCGAGTGAGCGATTCAGCAAGAGAGTGATACAGTGAAAGAGCGATACAGTGAAAGAGAGTGATACAGTGAGAGATTGATTTAGTGATTGAATGATTCATCGAGAGAGTGAATGATTCAGCGAGTGAGTGATTCAGTGAGAGAGTGATTCAGCGAGAGAGTGATTCAGTGAGAGAGTGATTCAGTGAGAGAGCGATGCAGTGAAAGAGCCATACTGTGGAAGAGAGTGATTCAGTGAGAGATTGATTTAGAGTGAATGATTAATCGAGAGAGTGTGATTCAGCGACTGAGTGATTCAGCGAGTGAGTGATTCAGCGAGAGAGCGATTCAGTGAGAGAGCGATTCAGCGAGTGAGTGTTTCAGCGAGAGGGTGATTCAGCAAGACAGTGTTTCAGCGAGAGAGTGATTCAGCGAGAGAGTGATTCAGCGAGTGATTCCGCGAGTGAGCGATACAGTGAAAGAGAGTGATTCAGCGAGAGAGTGATTCAAAGAGTGAGTGTTTCAGTGAGAGCGTGATACAGTGAGTGAGGGCTAAAGTGAAAGAGATTGATTCAGCGAGTGAGTGATTCAGCGAGTGAGTGATTTAGTGAGAGAGAGATTCAGTGAGAGAGTGATTCAGCGAGAGAGGGATTCAGTGAGTGAGAGTGATTCAGTGAGTGAGAGAGATTCAGTGAGTGAGAATGATTCAGTGAGTGAGAGTGATTCAGTGAGTGAGAGTGCTTCAGCGAGAGAGTGATTCAGTGAGAGAGTGATTCAGCGAGTGAGTGATTCAGAGAGTGAGTGATTCAGCGAGTGATTGATTCAGCCAGTGAGTTATTCAGCGAGTGAGTGAATCAGCGAGTAAGTGAATCAGCGAGTGAGTGAATAAGCGAGTGAGTGAATCAGCGAGTGAGTGAATCAGCGACTGAGTGAATCAGCGAGTGATATAGCGAGAGGGAGATTCAGCGAGCGGGAGATTCAGCGAGTGAGATTCAGCGAGAGAGAGAGTTTCAGCGAAAGAGAGATTGAGCGAGAGAGAGATTCAGCGAGAGAGAGATTCAGCGAGAGAGAGAGATTCAGCGAGAGAGAGATTCAGCAAGAGAGAGATTCATCGAGTGAGTGATTCAGCGAGTGAGTGATCCAGAGAGTGAGCGATACAGCGAGTGAGCATTTCAGCGAGTGAGCGATTCTGCGAGTGAGCGATTCAGCGAGTGAGCGATACAGTGAGTGAGAGCGATTCAGTGAGTGAGAGCGATTCAGTGAGTGAGAGCGATTCAGACAGTGAGAGAGTTTCAGTGAGTGAGAGCGATTCAGTGAGTGAGAGCGATTCAGTGAGTGAGAGCGATTCAGTGAGTGAGAGAGATTCAGTGAGTGAGAGAGATTTAGTGAGTGAGAGCGATTCGGTGAGTGAGAGAATCAGCGAGAGCGTGATTCAGCGAGAGTGTGTTTCAGCGAGTGGGTGATTCAGTGAGTGAGACATTTAGGGAGTGAACGATTTAGGGAGTGAGCGATTCAGCGAGTGAGCGATTAAGCGAGCGAGCAATACAGTGAATGAGAGTGATTCAGTGAATGAGAGTGATTCAGTAAGTAAGAGAGATTCAGTGAGTGAGAGAGATTCAGTGATTGAGAGTGCTTCAGCGAGAGAGTGAATCAGCGAGAGAGTGATTCTGAAAGAGAGTGATCCAGCGAGAGAGTGTTTCAGCGAGAGTGTGTTCCAGCGAGAGAGTGATTCAGCGAGAGAGTGTTTCAGCGAGAGAGTGATTCAGCGAGAGAGTGTTTCAGCGAGAGTGTGTTTCAGCGAGAGAGTGATTCAGCGAGAGACTTTATCAGCTAGTGAGCGTTTCTGCGAGTGAGCGATTCTGTGAGTGAGTGATTCAGTGAGTGAGCGATACAGTGAAAGAGAGTAATTCAGCGAGAGAGTGATTCAAAGAGTGAGTGTTTCAGTGAGAGCGTGATACAGTGAGTGAGGGCTAAAGTGAAAGAGATTGATTCAGCGAGTGAGTGATTCAGCGAGTGAGTGATTTAGTGAGAGAGAGATTCAGTGAGAGAGTGATTCAGCGAGAGAGGGATTCAGTGAGTGAGAGTGATTCAGTGAGTGAGAATGATTCAGTGAGTGAGAGTGATTCAGTGAGTGAGAGTGCTTCAGCGAGAGAGTGATTCAGTGAGAGAGTGATTCAGCGAGTGAGTGATTCAGAGAGTGAGTGATTCAGCGAGTGATTGATTCAGCCAGTGAGTTATTCAGCGAGTGAGTGAATCAGCGAGTAAGTGAATCAGTGAGTGAGTGAATAAGCGAGTGAGTGAATCAGCGAGTGAGTGAATCAGCGATTGAGTGAATCAGCGAGTGATATAGCGAGAGGGAGATTCAGCGAGCGGGAGATTCAGCGAGTGAGATTCAGCGAGAGAGAGAGTTTCAGCGAAAGAGAGATTGAGCGAGAGAGAGATTCAGCGAGAGAGAGATTCAGCGAGAGAGAGAGATTCAGCGAGAGAGAGATTCAGCAAGAGAGAGATTCATCGAGTGAGTGATTGAGCGAGTGATTGATCCAGAGAGTGAGCGATACAGCGAGTGAGCGTTTCAGCGAGTGAGCGATTCTGCGAGTGAGCGATTCAGCGAGTGAGCGATACAGTGAGTGAGAGCGATTCAGTGAGTGAGAGCGATTCAGTGAGTGAGAGCGATTCAGACAGTGAGAGAGTTTCAGTGAGTGAGAGCGATTCAGTGAGTGAGAGCGATTCAGTGAGTGAGAGCGATTCAGTGAGTGAGAGAGATTCAGGGAATGACAGAGATTCAGTGAGTGAGAGCGATTCAGTGAGTGAGAGCGATTCAGTGAGTGAGAGCGATACAGTGAGTGAGAGAGATTCAGTGAGTGAGAGAGATTCAGTGAGTGAGAGCGATTCAGTGAGTGAGAGAATTAGCGAGAGAGTGATTCAGCGAGACAGTGTTTCAGCGAGTGAGTGATTTAGCGAGTGAGTGATTTAGCGAGTGAGCGATTTAGGGAGTGAACGATTTAGGGAGTGAGAGATTCAGTGAGTGAGCGATTCAGCGATTGAGCGATTCTGCGAGTGAGCGATACAGTGAGTGAGAGTGATTCAGTGAATGAGAGTGATTCAGTAAGTAAGAGAGATTCAGTGAGTGAGAGAGATTCAGTGAGTGAGAGTGCTTCAGCGAGAGAGTGAATCAGCGAGAGAGTGAATAAGCGAGTGAGTGAATCAGCGAGTGAGTGAATCAGCGATTGATACAGTGTGTGAGTGATTCAGCGAGTGAGTGATTCACCGAGTGAGTGATTCAGCGAGTGGGTGATTCAGCGAGAGACTGATTCATCAAGAGAGACATTCATCGAGAGAGATATTCAGCGAGTGAGTGATTCAACAACAGAGAGATTCAGCGAGAGAGAGATTCAGCGAGAGAGCGATTCAGCGAGAGAGCGATTCAGCGAGTGAGCGATTCAACGAGTGAGCGTTTCAGCTTGTGAGCGTTTCAGCGAGTGAGCAATTAAGCGAGAGACCGATTCAGCGAGTGTGTTTCAGTGAGAGAATGATACAGTAAGTGAGCAATAAAGTAAAAGAGATTGATTCAGCGAGTGACTGATTCAGTGAGAGAGAGATTCAGTGAGAGAGTGAATCAGCAAGAGAGGGATTCAGTGAGTGAGAGTGATTCAGTGAGTGAGAGAGATTCAGTGAGTGAGAGAGATTCAGTTAGTGAGAGAGATTCAGTGAGTGAGAGATTCAGTGAATGAGAGTGATTCACTGAGTGAGAGTGAATCAGTGAGTGAGAGTGATTCAGTGAGTGAGAGTGATTCATCGAGAGAGTTTTTCAGCGAGCGAGTGATTCAGCAAGAGAGCAATTCAGCGAGAGAGCGATTCAGCGAGTGAGCGATTCAGCGAGTGAGCGATTCAGCGAGTGAATGAATCAGCCATTAATTGAATCAGCCGGTGAGTGATTCAGCGAGTGAGTGAATCAGCGAGTGAGTAAATAAGTGAGTGAGTGAATCAGTGAGTGAGTGAATCAGCGAGTGAGGGAATCAGCGAGTGAGTGATTCAGCGAGTGAGTGATTCAGCGAGTGAGTGATTCAGCGAGAGAGCGATACATTGAAAGAGCCTGATTCAGTGAGAGATTGATTTAGTGAGTGAATGATTCATTGAGAGAGTGTGATTCAGCGAGTGAGTGATTCAGCGAGTGAGCGATTCAGTGAGTGAGCGATTCAACGAATGAGCGTTTCAGCGAGTGAGCGTTTCAGCGATTGACCGATTGAGCGAGAGACCGATTCAGCGAGTGAGTGTTTCAGTGAGAGAGTGATACAGTGAGTGAGCAAGAAAGTAAAAGAGATTGATTCAGCGAGTGACTGATTCAGTGAGAGAGAGATTCAGTGAGAGAGTGATTCAGCGAGAGAGGGATACAGTGAGTGAGAGTGATTCAGTGAGTGAGAGAGAATGAGTGAGTGAGAGAGATTCAGTGAGTGAGAGAGATTCTGTGAGTGAGAGTGATTCAGTGAATGAGAGTGATTCAGTGAGAGTGATTCAGTGAGTGAGAGTGATTCAGCGAGAGAGTTATTCAGCGAGTGAGTGATTCAGCGAGAGAGCGATTCAGCGAGAGAGCGATTCAGCGAGAGAACGATTCAGCGAGTGAGCGATTCAGCGAGTGAGCGATTCAGCAAGTGAGCGATTCAGCGAGTGAGCGATTCAGCGAGTGAATGAATCAGCCAGTAATTGAATCAGCCAGTGAGTAATTCAGTGAGTGAGTGAATCAGCGAGTGAGTGAATAAGCGAGTGAGTGAATCAGCGGGTGAGTGAATCAGCGAGTGAGTGAATCAGCGAGAGAGAGATTCTGCGAGAGAGTGATTCAGCGAGTGAGTGATTCTGCGAGAGAGTGATTCAGCGAGTGAGTGATTCAGCCAGTTAGTGATTCAGCGAGAGAGCGATTCAGCGAGAGAGCGATACAGTGAAAGAGAGTGATTAAGTGAGAAATTGATTTAGTGAGTGAGTGACTCATCGAGAGAGTGTGATTCAGCGAGTGAGTGATTCAGCGAGTGAACGATACAGCGAGTGAGCGATACAGCGAGTGAGCGATACAGCGAGTGAGTGATTCTGTGAGTGACCGATTCAGCGAGTGAGCGATACAGTGAGTGAGAGCGATTCAGTGAGTGAGAGCGATTCAGTGAGTGAGAGCGATTCAGACAGTGAGAGAGTTTCAGTGAGTGAGAGCGATTCAGTGAGTGAGAGCGATTCAGGGAATGAGAGAGATTCAGTAAGTGAGAGCGATTCAGTGAGCAAGAGAATTAGCGAGAGAGTGATTCAGCGAGACAGTGTTTCAGCGAGTGAGTGATTTAGCGAGTGAGAGATTCAGTGAGTGAGCGATTCAGCGATTGAGTGATTCTGCGAGTGAGCGATTAAGCGAGTGAGCGATACAGTGAGTGAGAGTGATTCAGTGAATGAGAGTGATTCAGTGAGTAAGAGAGATTCAGTGAGTGAGAGAGATTCAGTGAGTGAGAGTGCTTCAGCGAGAGAGTGAATCAGCGAGAGAGTGATTCAGCAAGAGAGTGATTCAGCGAGAGAGTGTTTCAGCGAGAGTGTGTTTCAGCGAGAGAGTGATTCAGCGAGTGAGTGATTCAACGAGTGAGTGTTTCAGTGAGAGCGTGATACAGTGAGTGAGGGATAAAGTTAAAGAGAGTGATTCAGCGTGTGAATGATTCAGCGAGTGAGTGATTCAGCGAGTGAGTGATTCAGTGAGAGAGAGATTCAGTGAGAGAGTGAATCAGCGAGAGATGGATTCAGTGAGTGAGAGTGATTCAGTTAGTGAGAGAGATTCAGTGAGTGAGAGAGATTCAGTGAGTGAGAGAGATTCAGTGAGTGAGAGAGATTCAGTAAATGAGAGTGATTCAGTAAGTGAGAGTGAATCAGTGAGTGAGTGATTCAGTGAGTGAGAGTGATTCAGCGAGAGAGTTTTTCAGCGAGTGAGTGATTAAGCGAGAGAGCGATTCAGCGAGAGAGCGATTCAGCGATTGAGCGATTCAGCGAGTGAGCGATTCAGCGAGTGAATGAATCAGCCATTAATTGAATCAGCCAGTGAGTGATTCAGCAAGTGAGTGAATCAGCGAGTGAGTGAATAAGCGAGTGAGTGAATCAGCAAGTGAGTGAATCAGCGAGTGAGTGAATCAGCGAGTGAGTGATTGAGCGAGTAAGTGAATCAGCGAGAGAGAGATTCAGCAAGAGAGTGATTCAGCAAGAGAGTGATTAAGCGAGAGAGTGATTCAGCGAGTGAGCGATTCAATGAGTGAGCGTTTCAGCGAGTGAGCGATTCAGCGAGAGAGTGATTCAGCAAGTGAGTGTTTCAGTGAGTGGGTGATACTGTGAGTGAGCTATAAAGTGAAAGAAATTGATTCAGCGAGTGACTGATTCAGCGAGTGACTGATTCAGTGAGAGAGTGATTCAGCAAGAGACGGATTCAGTGAGTGAGAGTGATTCAGTGAGTGAGAGTGAATCTCTCTCACTCACTGAATCACACTCACTGAATCACTCTCACTCACTAAATCTCTCTCACTCACTGAATCAGTGAGTGAGAGTGAGTCAGTGAGTGAGAGTGATTCAGTGAGTGAGAGTGATTAAGCGAGAGAGCGATTCAGCGAGAGAGTGATTTAGCGATTGCGCGATTCAGCGAGTGAGCGATTCAGTGAGTGAATGAATCAGCCATTAATTGAATCAGCCAGTGAGTGATTCAGTGAGTGTGTGAATCAGTGAGTGAGTGAATAAGCGAGTGATTGAATCAGCAAGTGAGAGAATCAGCGAGTGAGTGTTTCAGTGAGAGAGTGATACAGTGAGTGAGCAAGAAAGTAAAAGAGATTGATTCAGCGAGTGACTGATTCAGTGAGAGAGAGATTCAGTGAGAGAGTGATTCAGCGAGAGAGGGATTCAGTGAGTGAGAGTGATTCAGTGAGTGAGAGAGATTCAGTGAGAGAGATTCAGTGAGTGAGAGAGATTCTGTGAGTGAGAGTGATTCAGTGAATAAGAGTGATTCAGTGAGAGTGATTCAGTGAGTGAGAGTGATTCAGTGAGTGAGAGTTATTCAGCAAGAGAGTTTTTCAGCGAGTGAGTGATTCAGCGAGAGAGTGACTCAGCGAGAGAGCGATTCAGTGAGTGAGCGATTCAGCGAGTGAGCGTTTCAGCGAGTGAATGAATCAGCCAGTAATTGAATCAGCGAGTGAGTGATTCAGCGAGTGAGTGAATAAGCGAGTGAGTGATTCAGCGAGTGAGTGATTCAGCGAGAGAGCGATAGATTGAATGAGCCTGATTCAGTGAGAGATTGATTTAGTGAGTGAATGATTCATCGAGAGAGTGTGATTCAGTGAGTGAGTGATTCAGCGAGGGATTGATTCAGCGAGTGAGTGATTCAGCGAGAGAGTGATTCAGCGAGAGAGAGATTCAGCGAGTGAGAGATTCAGTGAGAAATAGAGTCAGCGAGAGAGAGATTCAGCGAGAGAGAGAGAGATTCAGCGAGAGAGAGAGATTCAGCGAGAGAGTGATTCAGCGAGAGAGTGTTTCAGCGAGTGAGTGATTCAGCGAGTGAGCAAGTTAGGGACTGAACGATTTAGGGAGTGAGTGATTCAGCGAGTGAGTGATTCAGCGAGTGAATGAATCAGCCATTAATTGAATCAGCCAGTGAGTGATTCAGCGAGTGAGTGAATCAGCGAGTGAGTGAATAAGCGAGTGAGTGAATCAGCGAGTGAGTGAATCAGCGAGTGAGTGATTCAGCGAGTGAGTGATTCAGCGAGTGAGTGATTCAGCGAGAGAGCGATACATTGAAAGAGAGTGATTCAGTGAGAGATTGATTTAGTGAGTGAATGATTCATCGAGAGAGTGTGATTCAGCGAGTGAGTGATTCAGCGAGAGAGCGATTCAGCAAGTGAGCGATTCAACGAATGAGCGTTTCAGCGAGTGAGCGTTTCAGCGATTGACTGATTGAGCGAGAGACCGATTCAGCGAGTGAGTGTTTCAGTGAAAGAGTGATACAGTGAGTGAGCAAGAAAGTAAAAGAGATTAATTCAGCGAGTGACTGATTCTGTGAGAGAGAGACTCAGTGAGAGAGTGATTCAGCGAGAGAGGGATACAGTGAGTGAGAGTGATTCAGTGAGTGAGAGAGAATGAGTGAGTGAGAGAGATTCAGTGAGTGAGAGAGATTCTGTGAGTGAGAGTGATTCAGTGAATGAGAGTGATTCAGTGAGAGTGATTCAGTGAGTGAGAGTGATTCAGCGAGACAGTTATTCAGCGAGTGAGTGATTCAGCGAGAGAGCGATTCAGCGAGAGAGCGATACATTGAATGAGTCTGATTCAGTGAGAGATCGATTTAGTGAGTGAATGATTCATCGAGAGAGTCTGATTCAGTGAGTGAGTGATTCAACGAGGCATTGATTCAGCGAGTGAGTGATTCAGCGAGAGAGTGATTCAGTGAAAGAGAGATTCAGCGAGAGAGATTCAACGAGAGAGAGATTCAGCGAGAGAGAGAGATTCAGCGAGAGAGAGAGATTCAGCGAGAGTGTGAATCAGCGAGAGAGTGTTTCAGCGAGGGAGTGATTCAGCGAGTGAGCGAGTTAGGGAGTGAACGATTTAGGGAGTGAGTGATTCAGCGAGTGAACGATTCAGTGAGTGAATGAATCAGCTATTAATTGAATCAGCCAGTGAGTGATTCAGCGAGTGAGTGAATCAGCGAGTGAGTGAATAAGCGAGTGAGTGAATCAGCGAGTGAGTGAATCAGCGAGTGAGTGAATCAGCGAGTGAGTGATTCAGCGAGTGAGTGATTCAGCGAGAGAGCGATACATTGAAAGAGAGTGATTCAGTGAGAGATTGATTTAGTGAGTGAATGATTCATCGAGAGAGTGTGATTCAGCGAGTGTGTGATTCAGCGAGAGAGCGATTCAGCGAGTGAGCGATTCAACGAATGAGCGTTTCAGCGAGTGAGCGTTTCAGCGATTGACCTATTGAGCGAGAGACCGATTCAGAGGGTGAGTGTTTCAGTGAGACAGTGATACATTGAGTGAGCAAGAAAGTAAAAGAGATTGATTCAGCGAGTGACTGATTCAGTGAGAGAGAGATTCAGTGAGAGAGTGAATCAGCGAGAGAGGGCTTCAGTGAGTGAGAGAGAATCAGTGAATGAGAGAGATGCAGTGAGTGAGAGAGATTCTGTGAGTGAGAGTGATTCAGTGAATGAGTGATTCAGTGAGAGTGATTCAATGAGTGAGAGCGATTCAGCGAGAGAGCGAATCAGCGAGTGAGCGATTCAGCGAGTGAGCGATTCAGCGAGTGAATGAATCAGCCAGTAATTGAATCAGCCAGTGAGTAATTCAGCGAGTGAGTGAATCAGCGAGTGAGTGAAAAAGCGAGTGAGTGAATCAGCGAGTGAGTGAATCAGCGAGTGAGTGAATCAGCGAGAGAGAGATTCTGCGAGAGAGTGATTCAGCGAGTGAGTGATTCTGCGAGAGAGTGATTCAGCGAGAGAGTGATTCAGCCAGTTAGTGATTCAGCGAGAGAGCGATTCAGCGAGAGAGAGAGATTCAGCGAGAGAGAGAGATTCAGCGAGAGTGTGAATCAGCGAGAGAGTGTTTCAGCGAGTGAGTGATTCAGCGAGTGAGCGAGTTAGGGAGTGAACGAATTAGGGAGTGAGTGATTCAGCGAGTGAACGATTCAGTGAGTGAATGAATCAGCCAGTGAGTGATTCAGCGAGTGAGTGAATCAACGAGTGAGTGAATAAGCGAGTGAGTGAATCAGCGAGTGAGTGAATCAGCGAGTGAGTGAATCAGCGAGTGAGTGATTCAGCGAGTGAGTGATTCAGCGAGAGAGCGATACATTGAAAGAGAGTGATTCAGTGAGAGATTGATTTAGTGAGTGAATGATTCATCGAGAGAGTGTGATTCAGCGAGTGAGTGATTCAGCGAGAGAGCGATTCAGCGAGTGAGCGATTCAACGAATGAGCGTTTCAGCGAGTGAGCGTTTCAGCGATTGACCTATTGAGCGAGAGACCGATTCAGAGGGTGAGTGTTTCAGTGAGACAGTGATACAGTGAGTGAGCAAGAAAGTAAAAGAGATTGATTCAGTGAGTGACTGATTCAGTGAGAGAGAGATTCAGTGAGAGAGTGAATCAGCGAGAGAGGGCTTCAGTGAGTGAGAGAGAATCAGTAAATGAGAGAGATTCAGTGAGTGAGAGAGATTCTGTGAGTGAGAGTGATTCAGTGAATGAGTGATTCAGTGAGAGTGATTCAATGAGTGAGAGCGATTCAGCGAGAGAGCGAATCAGTGAGTGAGCGATTCAGCGAGTGAGCGATTCAGCGAGTGAATGAATCAGCCAGTAATTGAATCAGCCAGTGAGTAATTCAGCAAGTGAGTGAATCAGCGAGTGAGTGAAAAAGCGAGTGAGTGAATCAGCGAGTGAGTGAATCAGCGAGTGAGTGAATCAGCGAGAGAGAGATTCTGCAAGAGAGTGATTCAGCGAGTGAGTGATTCTGCGAGAGAGTGATTCAGCGAGTGAGTGATTCAGCCAGTTAGTGATTCAGCGAGAGAGCGATTCAGCGAGAGAGCGATACAGTGAAAGAGAGTGATTAAGTGTGAAATTGATTTAGTGAGTGAGTGATTCATCGAGAGAGTGTGATTCAGTGAGTGAGTGATTCAGCGAGAGACTGTTTCAGCGAGTGAGCGGCACAGCGAGTGAGCGATACAGCGAGTGAGCGATTCTGCGAGTGAGCGATTCAGCGATACAGTGAGTGAGCGATACAGTGAGTGAGAGAGATTCAGTGAGTGAGAGAGATTCAGTGAGTGAGAGCGATTCAGTGAGTGAGAGAATTAGCGAGAAAGTGATTCAGCGAGAGATTGTTTCAACGAGTGAGTGATTTAGCGAGTGAGCGATTTAGGGAGTGAACTATTTAGGGAGTGAGATATTCAGTGAGTGAGCGATTCAGCGATTGAGTGATTCTGCGAGTGAGCGATTAAGTGAGTGAGCGATACAGTGAGTGAGAGTGATTCAGTGAATGAGAGTGATTCAGTGAGTAAGAGAGATTCAGTGAGTGAGAGAGATTCAGTGAGTGAGAGTGCTTCAGCGAGAGAGTGAATCAGCGAGAGAGTGACTCAGCAAGAGAGTGATTCAGCGAGAGAGTGCTTCAGCAAGAGAGTGTGTTTCAGCGAGAGAGTGATTCAGCGAGTGAATGATTCAACGAGTGAGTGTTTCAGTGAGAGCGTGATACAGTGAGTGAGGGATAAAGTTAAAGAGAGTGAGTCAGTGAGTGAATGATTCAGCGAGTGAGTGATTCAGCGAGTGAGTGATTCAGTGAGAGAGAGATTCAGTGAGAGAGTGAATCAGCGAGAGATGGATTCAGTGAGTGAGAGTGATTCAGTGAGTGAGAGAGATTCAGTGAGTGAGAGAGATTCAGTGAGTGAGAGAGATTCAGTAAATGAGAGTGATTCAGTGAGTGAGAGTGAATCAGTGAGTGAGAGTGATTCAGTGAGTGAGAGTGATTCAGCGAGAGAGTTTTTCAGCGAGTGAGTGATTCAGCGAGAGAGCGATTCAGCGAGAGAGCGATTCAGCGAGAGAGCGATTCAGCGAGTGAGCGATTCAGCGAGTGAATGAATCAGCCATTAATTGAATCAGCCAGTGAGTGATTCAGCGAGTGAGTGAATCAGCGAGTGAGTGAATAAGTGAGTGAGTGAATCAGCGAGTGAATGAATCAGCGAGTGAGTGAATCAGCGAGTGAGTGATTCAGCGAGTGAGTGATTCAGCGAGTGAGTGATTCAGCGAGAGAGCAATACATTGAGAGAGCCTGATTCAGTGAGAGATTGATTTAGTGAGTGAATGATTCATCGAGAGAGTGTGATTCAGCGATAGAGCGATTCAGCGAGTGAGCGATTCAACGAGTGAGCGTTTCAGCAAGTGAGCGTTTCAGCGATTGACCGATTCAGCGAGAGACCGATTCAGCGAGTGAGTGTTTCAGTGAGAGAGTGATACAGTGAGTGAGCAAGAAAGTAAAAGAGATTGATTCAGCGAGTGACTGATTCAGTGAGAGAGTGAATCAGTGAGAGAGAGATTCAGTGAGATAGTGATTCAGCGAGAGAGGGATTCAGTGAGTGAGAGTGATTCAGTGAGTGAGAGAGATTCAGTGAGAGAGATTCAGTGAGTGAGAGAGATTCTGTGAGTGAGAGAGATTCAGTGAGTGAGAGAGATTCAGTAAATGAGAGTGATTCAGTGAGTGAGAGTGAATCAGTGAGTGAGAGTGATTCAGTGAGTGAGAGTGATTCAGCGAGAGAGTGAATCAGCGAGTGAGTGATTCAGTGAGAGAGCGATTCAGCGAGAGAGCGATTCAGCGAGAGAGCGATTCAGCGAGTGAGCGATTCAGCGAGTGAATGAATCAGCCATTAATTGAATCAGCCGGTGAGTGATTCAGCGAGTGAGTGAATCAGCGAGTGAGTGAATAAGCGAGTGAGTGAATCAGCGAGTGAGTGATTCAGCGAGTGAGTGATTCAGCGAGTGAGTGATTCAGCGAGTGAGTGATTCAGCGAGTGAGTGATTCAGCGAGAGAGCGATACATTGAGAGAGCCTGATTCAGTGAGAGATTGATTTAGTGAGTGAATGATTCATCGAGAGATTGTGATTCAGCGATAGAGCGATTCAGCGAGTGAGCGATTCAACGAGTGAGCGTTTCAGCAAGTGAGCGTTTCAGCGATTGACCGATTCAGCGAGAGACCGATTCAGCGAGTGAGTGTTTCAGTGAGAGAGTGATACAGTGAGTGAGCAAGAAAGTAAAAGAGATTGATTCAGCGAGTGACTGATTCAGTGAGAGAGTGATTCAGCGAGAGAGGGATTCAGTGAGTGAGAGTGATTCAGTGAGTTAGAGAGATTCAGTGAGAGAGATTCAGTGAGTGAGATTCTGTGAGTGAGAGAGATTCAGTGGGTGAGAGAGATTCAGTAAATGAGAGTGATTCAGTGAGTGAGAGTGAATCAGTGAGTGAGAGTGATTCAGTGAGTGAGAGTTATTCAGTGAGAGAGTATTTCAGCGAGTGAGTGATTCAGCGAGAGAGCGATTCAGCGAGAGCGCGATTCAGCGAGTGAGCGATTCAGCGAGTGAGCGATTCAGCGAGTGAGCGATTCAAGGAGTGAATGAATCAGCCATTAATTGAATCAGCCAGTGAGTGATTCAGCGAGTGAGTGAATCAGCGAGTGAGTGAATAAGCGAGTGAGTGAATCAACGAGTGAGTAAATCAGCGAGTGAGTGAATCAGTGAGTGTTTGATTCAGTGAGAGATTGATTTAGTGAGTGAATGATTCATCGAGAGAGTGTGATTCAGCGATAGAGCGATTCAGCGAGTGAGCGATTCAGCGATTGACCGATTCAGCGAGAGACCGATTCAGCGTGTGACTGTTTCAGTGATAGAGTGATACAGTGAGTGAGCAAGAAAGTAAAAGAGATTGATTCAGCGAGTGAGTGATTCTATGTGAGAGAGAATCAGTGAGAGTGAGATTCAGCGAGAGAGTGATTCAGTGAGAGAGTGATTCAGCGAGAGAGGGATTCAGTGAGTGAGAGTGATTCAGTGAGTGAGAGAGATTCAGTGAGTGAGAGTGATTCAGTGAGTGAGAGTGATTCAGTGAGTGAGAGTGCTTCAGAGAGAGAGTGATTCAGTGAGAGAGTGATTCAGCGAGAGAGTGATTCAGCGAGTGAGTGATTCAGCGAGTAAGTGAATCAGCGAGTGAGTGAATATGCGAGTGAGTGAATCAGTGAGTGAGTGAATCAGCGAGTGAGTGAATCAGCAAGTGATATAGCGAGTGAGTGATTCAGCGAGTGAGCGATACAGTGATAGAGAGTGATTCAGTGAGAGATTGACTTAGTGATTGAATGATTCATCGAGAGAGTGAATGATTCAACGAATGAGTGATTCAGCGAGAGAGTGATTCAGCAAGAGAGTGATTCAGCGAGAGAGCGATACAGTGAAAAAGCCATACTGTGAAAGAGATTGATTCAGTGAGAGATTGATTTAGTGAGTGAATGATTAATCGAGACAGTGTGATTCAGCGAGTGAGTGATTCAGCGAGGGAGTGATTTAGCACGAGAGTGATTCAGTGAGAGAGTGATTCAGCGAGAGAGTGATTCAGCGAGAGGGTGATTCAGCAAGTGAGTGATTCAGCGAGTGAGTGATTCAGGGAGAGAGCGATTCAGCGAGAGCGCGATACAGTGAAAGAGAGTGATTAAGTGAGAGATTTATTTAGTGAGTGAGTGATTCAGCGAGAGAGTGTGATTCATCGAGAGTGTGATTCAGCGAGTGAGCGATTCAGCGAGTGAGCGATTCAGCGAGTGAGCGATTCAAGGAGTGAATGAATCAGCCATTAATTGAATCAGCCAGTGAGTGATTCAGCGAGTGAGTGAATCAGCGAGTGAGTGAATAAGCGAGTGAGTGAATCAGCGAGTGAGTAAATCAGCGAGTGAGTGAATCAGCGAGTGTTTGATTCAGTGAGAGATTGATTTAGTGAGTGAATGATTCATCGAGAGAGTGTGATTCAGCGATAGAGCGATTCAGCGAGTGAGCGATTCAGCGATTGACCGATTCAGCGAGAGACCGATTCAGCGTGTGACTGTTTCAGTGAGAGAGTGATACAGTGAGTGAGCAAGAAAGTAAAAGAGATTGATTCAGCGAGTGAGTGATTCTATGGGAGAGAGAATCAGTGAGAGTGAGATTCAGCGAGAGAGTGATTCAGTGAGAGAGTGATTCAGCGAGAGAGGGATTCAGTGAGTGAGAGTGATTCAATGAGTGAGAGAGATTCAGTGAGTGAGAGTGATTCAGTGAGTGAGAGTGATTCAGTGAGTGAGAGTGCTTCAGAGAGAGAGTGATTCAGTGAGAGAGTGATTCAGCGAGAGAGTGATTCAGCGAGTGAGTTATTCAGCGAGTAAGTGAATCAGCGAGTGAGTGAATAAGCGAGTGAGTGAATCAGTGAGTGAGTGAATCAGCGAGTGAGTGAATCAGCAAGTGATATAGCGAGTGAGTGATTCAGCGAGTGAGCGATACAGTGATAGAGAGTGATTCAGTGAGAGATTGACTTAGTGATTGAATGATTCATCGAGAGAGTGAATGATTCAGCGAATGAGTGATTCAGCGAGAGAGTGATTCAGCAAGAGAGTGATTCAGCGAGAGAGCGATACAGTGAAAAAGCCATACTGTGAAAGAGATTGATTCAGTGAGAGATTGATTTAGTGAGTGAATGATTAATCGAGACAGTGTGATTCAGCGAGTGAGTGATTCAGCGAGGGAGTGATTTAGCACGAGAGTGATTCAGTGAGAGAGTGATTCAGCGAGAAAGTGATTCAGTGAGAGGGTGATTCAGCAAGTGAGTGATTCAGCGAGTGAGTGATTCAGCGAGTGAGTGATTCAGGGAGAGAGCGATTCAGCGAGAGCGCGATACAGTGAAAGAGAGTGATTAAGTGAGAGATTTATTTAGTGAGTGAGTGATTCATCGAGAGAGTGTGATTCATCGAGAGTGTGATTCAGCGAGAGAGTGATTCAGCGACAGAGTGATTCAGCGAGATAGAGATTGAGCGAGAGAGAGATTCAGCGAGTAAGTGAATCAGCGAGAGAGAGATTCAGCAAGAGAGTGTTTCAGTGAGAGAGTGATTAAGCGAGAGAGTGATTCATCGAATGAGCGATTCAATCAGTGAGCGTTTCAGCGAGAGAGCGATACAGTGAAAAAGCCATACTGTGAAAGAGATTGATTCAGTGAGAGATTGATTTAGTGAGTGAATGATTAATCGAGACAGTGTGATTCAGCGAGTGAGTGATTCGGCGAGGGAGTGATTTAGCACGAGAGTGATTCAGCGACAGAGTGATTCAGCGAGAGAGTGTTTCAGCGAGAGAGTGTTTCAGCGAGAGAGTGATTCAGCGAGAGGGTGATTCAGCAAGTGAGTGATTCAGCGAGTGAGTGATTCAGCGAGTGAGTGATTCAGGGAGAGACGGATTCAGCGAGAGCACGATACAGTGAAAGAGAGTGATTAAGTGAGAGATTGATTTAGTGAGTGAGTGATTCATCGAGAGAGTGTGATTCATCGAGAGTGTGATTCAGCAAGAGAGTGATTCAGCGACAGAGTGATTCAGCGAGATAGAGATTGAGCGAGAGAGAGATTCAGCGAGTAAGTGAATCAGCGAGAGAGAGATTCAGCAAGAGAGTGATTCAGTGAGAGTGATTAAGCGAGAGAGTGATTCATCAAATGAGCGATTCAATGAGTGAGCGTTTCAGCGAGTGAGCGATTCAGCGAGAGAGTGATTCAGCGAGTGAGTGTTTCAGTGAGAGGGTGATACAGTGAGTGAGCAATAAAGTGAAAGAAATTGATTCAGCGAGTGACTGATTCAGCAAGTGACTGATTCAGCGAGTGACTGATTCAGTGAGAGAGTGATTGAGCGAGAGACGGATTCAGTGAGTGAGAGTGATTCAGTGAGTGAGAGTGAATCTCTCTCACTCACTGAATCACTCTCACTGACTAAATCACTTTCACTCACTGAATCTCTCTCACTAACTGAATCATTGAGTGAGAGTGAGTCAGTGAGTGAGATTGAGTCAGTGAGTGAGAGTGATTCAGTAAGTGAGAGTGATTCAGTGAGTGAGAGTGATTCAGCGAGAGAGTTTTTCAGCGAGTGAGTGATTCAGTGAGAGTGCGATTCAGCAAGTGAGTGATTCAGCAAGTGAATGATTCAGTGAGTGAGTGAATCAGCCAGTGAGTAAATCAGCGAGTGAGTGAATCAGTGAGTGAGTGAATCAGCGAGTGAGTGACTCAGCGAGTGAGTGAATAAGCAAGTAAGTGAATAAGCAAATGAGTGAATCAGCGAGTGAGTGAATCAGCGAGTGAGTGAATCAGCGGGTGAGTGAATCATCGAGTGAGTGATTCAACAAGTGAGTGATTCAGTGAGTGAGTGATTCAGCGAGAGAGTGATTCAGAGTGAGAGCGATACACTGAAAGAGAGTGATTCAGTGAGAGATTGATTTAGTGAATGAATGTTTCAATGAGAGAGTGAATAATTCAGCGAGTGAGTGATTCAGCGAGAGAGTGATACAGCGAGAGAGCGATACAGTGAAAGAGCGATACAGTGAAAGAGAGTGATACAGCGAGAGAGTGATTCAGCGAGAGAGAGATTCTGCGAGAGAGTGATTCAGCGAGTGAGTGATTCTGCGAGAGAGTGATTCAGCGAGTGAGTGATTCAGCCAGTGAGTGATTCATTGAGAGAGTGATACTGTGAAAGAGAGTGATTAAGTGAGAAATTGATTTAGTGAGTGAGTGACTCATCGAGAGAGTGTGATTCAGCGAGTGAGTGATTCAGCGAGAGAGAGAATCAGTGAGAGTGAGATTCAGCGAGGGAGTGATTCAGCGAGAGAGTGATTCAGCGAGAGAGTGATTCAGCGAGAGAGTGATTCAGCGATGGAAGAATCAGCGAGAGAGTGAATCAGCGAGAGAGCGATTCAGCGAGTGAGCGATTCAGCGAGTGAGCGATTCAGCGAGTGAGTGATTCAGCGAGAGACTGTTTCACCGAGTGAGTGTTTCAGCGTGTGAGCGTTTCAGAGAGTGAGCGATTCTGCAAGTGAGCGATTCAGCGAGTGAGCGATACAGCGAGTGAGAGTGATTCAGTGAGTGAGAGCGATTCAGTGAGTGAGAGCGATTCAGTGAGTGAGAGCATTTCAGTGAGTGAGAGTGATTCAGTGAGTGAGAGCGATTCAGTGAGTGAGAGAGATTCAGTGAGTGAGAGAGATTCAGCTAGTGAGAGCGATTCAGTGAGTGAGAGAATCAGCGAGAGAGTGATTCAGCGAGAGAGTATTTCAGCGAGAGAGTGATTCAGTGAGTGAGTGATTCAGCGATGGATGAATCAGCGAGAGAGTGAATCAGCGAGTGAGTTATTGAGCGAGTGAGTGATTCAGCGAGAGAGTGATTCAGCGAGAGACTGTTTCAGCGAGTGAGTGATTCAGCGAGTGAGTGATTCAGCGAGAGAGTGATTCAGCGAGAGACTGTTTCAGCGAGTGAGCGATTCTGTGAGTGAGCGTTTAAGCGAGTGAGCGATACAGTGAGTGAGAGTGATTCAGTGAATGAGAGTGATTCAGTGAGTAAGGGAGATTCTGTCAGTGCGAGTGATTCAGTGAGTGAGAGTGCTTCAGCGAGAGTGTGTTTCAGCGAGAGAGTGATTCAGCGAGAGAGTGTTTCATCGAGAGTGTGTTTCAGCGAGAGAGTGATTCAGCGAGAGAGTGTTTCAGCGAGACTGTGTTTCAGCGAGAGAGTGATTCAGCGAGAGAGTGTTTCAGCGAGAGAGTGTTTTAGCGAGTGAGCGTTTCTGCGAGTGAGCGATTCTGCGAGTGAGCGATTCAGTGAGTTAGCGATACAGTGAAAGAGAGTGATTCAGTGAGAGAGTGATTCAAAAAGTAAGTGTATCAGTGAGAGCGTGATACAGTGAGTGAGGGCTAAAGTGAAAGAGATTGATTCAGCGAGTGAGTGATGCAGCGAGTGAGTGATTCAGTGAGAGACAGAGATTCAGTGAGAGAGTGATTCAGCGAAAGAGGGATTCAGTGAGTGAGAGCGATTCAGTAAGTGAGAGAGATTCAGTGAGTGAGAGAGATTCAGTGAGTGAGAGTGATTCAATGATTGAGAGTGATTCAGTGAGTGAGAGTGATTCAGTGAGTGAGAGTGATTCAGCGAGAGAGTGATTCAGCGAGAGAGTTTGATTCAGCGAGTGAGTGATTCAGCGAGTGAGTGATTCAGCCAGTGAGTGAATCAGCGAGTGAGTGCATCAGCGAGTAAGTGAATCAGCAAGTGAGTGAATAAGCGAGTGAGTGAATCAGCGATTGAGTGAATCAGCGAGTGAGTGAATCAGCGAGTGAGTGAATCAGTGAGTGATATAGCGAGAGGGATATTCAGCGAGAGAGAGATTCAGTGAGAGAGAGATTCAGCGAGAGAGAGAGATTCAGCGAGAGAGAGATTCAGCGAGAGAGAGATTCAGCGAGTGAGCGATACAGTGAAAGAGATTGATTCAGCGAGAGAGTGATTCAGTGAGTGAGTGTTTCAAGGAGAGAGTGATTCAGCGAGAGAGAGATTCAGCGAGTGAGCGATAAAGTGAAAGAGATTGATTCAGCGAGAGAGTGATTCAGTGAGTGAGTGTTTCAGTGAAAGAGTGATTCAGCGAGTGAGTGATTCAGCGTGTGAGTGATTCAGCGAGAGAGCGTTTCAGCGAGAGAGCGCTTCAGCGACAGAGCGATTCAGCGAGTGAGCATTTCAGTGAGAGAGCGATTCAGCGAGAGAGCGTTTCAGCAAGAGAGCGATTCAGCGAGAGAGTGATTCAGCGAGAGAATGATTCAGCGATTGAGCGATTCAGCGAGTGAGCGATTCAGCAAGAGAGTGATACAGTGAAAGAGCGATACAGTGAAAGAGAGTGATACAGTGAGAGATTGATTTAGTGATTGAATGATTCATCGAGAGAGTGAATGATTCAGCGAGTGAGTGATTCAGCGAGAGAGTGATTCAGCGAGAGAGTGATTCAGTGAGAGAGTGATTCAGCGAGAGAGCGATGCAGTGAAAGAGCCATACTGTGGAAGAGAGTGATTCAGTGAGAGATTGATTTAGAGTGAATGATTAATCGAGAGAGTGTGATTCAGCGACTGAGTGATTCAGCGAGTGAGTGATTCAGCGAGAGAGCGATTCAGTGAGAGAGCGATTCAGCGAGTGAGTGTTTCAGCGAGAGGGTGATTCAGCAAGACAGTGTTTCAGCGAGAGAGTGATTCAGCGAGAGAGTGATTCAGCGAGTGATTCCGCGAGTGAGCGATACAGTGAAAGAGAGTGATTCAGCGAGAGAGTGATTCAAAGAGTGAGTGTTTCAGTGAGAGCGTGATACAGTGAGTGAGGGCTAAAGTGAAAGAGATTGATTCAGCGAGTGAGTGATTCAGCGAGTGAGTGATTTAGTGAGAGAGAGATTCAGTGAGAGAGTGATTCAGCGAGAGAGGGATTCAGTGAGTGAGAGTGATTCAGTGAGTGAGAGAGATTCAGTGGGTGAGAATGATTCAGTGAGTGAGAGTGATTCAGTGAGTGAGAGTGCTTCAGCGAGAGAGTGATTCAGTGAGAGAGTGATTCAGCGAGAGAGTGATTCAGTGAGTGAGTGTTTCAGTGAAAGAGTGATTCAGCGAGTGAGTGATTCAACGTGTGAGTGATTCAGCGAGAGAGCGTTTCAGCGAGAGAGCGCTTCAGCGACAGAGCGATTCAGCGAGTGAGCATTTCAGTGAGAGAGCGATTCAGCGAGAGAGCGTTTCAGCAAGAGAGCGATTCAGCGAGAGAGTGATTCAGCGAGAGAATGATTCAGCGATTGAGCGATTCAGCGAGTGAGCGATTCAGCAAGAGAGTGATACAGTGAAAGAGCGATACAGTGAAAGAGAGTGATACAGTGAGAGATTGATTTAGTGATTGAATGATTCATCGAGAGAGTGAATGATTCAGCGAGTGAGTGATTCAGCGAGAGAGTGATTCAGCGAGAGAGTGATTCAGTGAGAGAGTGATTCAGCGAGAGAGCGATGCAGTGAAAGAGCCATACTGTGGAAGAGAGTGATTCAGTGAGAGATTGATTTAGAGTGAATGATTAATCGAGAGAGTGTGATTCAGCGACTGAGTGATTCAGCGAGTGAGTGATTCAGCGAGAGAGCGATTCAGTGAGAGAGCGATTCAGCGAGTGAGTGTTTCAGCGAGAGGGTGATTCAGCAAGACAGTGTTTCAGCGAGAGAGTGATTCAGCGAGAGAGTGATTCAGCGAGTGATTCCGCGAGTGAGCGATACAGTGAAAGAGAGTGATTCAGCGAGAGAGTGATTCAAAGAGTGAGTGTTTCAGTGAGAGCGTGATACAGTGAGTGAGGGCTAAAGTGAAAGAGATTGATTCAGCGAGTGAGTGATTCAGCGAGTGAGTGATTTAGTGAGAGAGAGATTCAGTGAGAGAGTGATTCAGCGAGAGAGGGATTCAGTGAGTGAGAGTGATTCAGTGAGTGAGAGAGATTCAGTGGGTGAGAATGATTCAGTGAGTGAGAGTGATTCAGTGAGTGAGAGTGCTTCAGCGAGAGAGTGATTCAGTGAGAGAGTGATTCAGCGAGTGAGTGATTCAGAGAGTGAGTGATTCAGCGAGTGATTGATTCAGCCAGTGAGTTATTCAGCGAGTGAGTGAATCAGCGAGTAAGTGAATCAGCGAGTGAGTGAATAAGCGAGTGAGTGAATCAGCGAGTGAGTGAATCAGCGATTGAGTGAATCAGCGAGTGATATAGCGAGAGGGAGATTCAGCGAGCGGGAGATTCAGCGAGTGAGATTCAGCGAGAGAGAGAGTTTCAGCGAAAGAGAGATTGAGCGAGAGAGAGATTCAGCGAGAGAGAGATTCAGCGAGAGAGAGAGATTCAGCGAGAGAGAGATTCAGCAAGAGAGAGATTCATCGAGTGAGTGATTCAGCGAGTGAGTGATCCAGAGAGTGAGCGATACAGCGAGTGAGCGTTTCAGCGAGTGAGCGATTCTGCGAGTGAGCGATTCAGCGAGTGAGCGATACAGTGAGTGAGAGCGATTCAGTGAGTGAGAGCGATTCAGTGAGTGAGAGCGATTCAGACAGTGAGAGAGTTTCAGTGAGTGAGAGCGATTCAGTGAGTGAGAGCGATTCAGTGAGTGAGAGAGATTCAGTGAGTGAGAGAGATTTAGTGAGTGAGAGCGATTCAGTGAGTGAGAGAATCAGCGAGAGCGTGATTCAGCGAGAGTGTGTTTCAGCGAGTGGGTGATTCAGTGAGTGAGACATTTAGGGAGTGAACGATTTAGGGAGTGAGCGATTCAGCGAGTGAGCGATTAAGCGAGCGAGCGATACAGTGAATGAGAGTGATTCAGTGAATGAGAGTGATTCAGTGAGTAAGAGAGATTCAGTGAGTGAGAGAGATTCAGTGATTGAGAGTGCTTCAGCGAGAGAGTGAATCAGCGAGAGAGTGATTCTGAAAGAGAGTGATCCAGCGAGAGAGTGTTTCAGCGAGAGTGTGTTCCAGCGAGAGAGTGATTCAGCGAGAGAGTGTTTCAGCGAGAGAGTGATTCAGCGAGAGAGTGTTTCAGCGAGAGTGTGTTTCAGCGAGAGAGTGTTTCAGCGAGAGACTTTATCAGCTAGTGAGCGTTTCTGCGAGTGAGCGATTCTGTGAGTGAGTGATTCAGTGAGTGAGCGATACAGTGAAAGAGAGTAATTCAGCGAGAGAGTGATTCAAAGAGTGAGTGTTTCAGTGAGAGCGTGATACAGTGAGTGAGGGCTAAAGTGAAAGAGATTGATTCAGCGAGTGAGTGATTCAGCGAGTGAGTGATTTAGTGAGAGAGAGATTCAGTGAGAGAGTGATTCAGCGAGAGAGGGATTCAGTGAGTGAGAGTGATTCAGTGAGTGAGAATGATTCAGTGAGTGAGAGTGATTCAGTGAGTGAGAGTGCTTCAGCGAGAGAGTGATTCAGTGAGAGAGTGATTCAGCGAGTGAGTGATTCAGAGAGTGAGTTATTCAGCGAGTGATTGATTCAGCCAGTGAGTTATTCAGCGAGTGAGTGAATCAGCGAGTAAGTGAATCAGCGAGTGAGTGAATAAGCGAGTGAGTGAATCAGCGAGTGAGTGAATCAGTGAGTGATATAGCGAGAGGGAGATTCAGTGAGCGGGAGATTCAGCGAGATTCAACGAGAGAGAGATTCAGCGAGAGAGAGATTGAGCGAGAGATAGATTCAGCGAGAGATAGATTCAGTGAGAGAGAGATTCAGCGAGTGAGTGATTCAGCGAGTGAGCGATACAGTGAAAGAGAGTGATTCAGTGAGAGATTGGTTTAGTGTTTGAATGATTCATCGAGAGAGTGAATGAGTCAGCGAGTGAGTGATTCAGCGAGAGAGTGATTCAGCCAGAGATTGATTCAGTGAGTGATTCAGCGAGAGAGCGATGCAGTTAAAGAGCCATACTGTGGAAGAGAGTGATTCAGTGAGAGATTGATTTAGAGTGAATGATTAATCGAGAGAGTGTGATTCAGCGAGTGAGCGATTCAGCGAGTGAGTGATTCAGCGAGAGAACGATTCAGTGAGAGAGCGATTCAGCTAGTGAGTGATTCAGCGAGTGAGCGATACAGTGAATGAGAGTGATTCAGCGAGAGAGTGATTCAGCGAGTGAGTGATTTAGTGAGAGAGAGATTCAGTGAGAGAGTGATTCAGCGAGAGAGGGATTCAGTGAGTGAGAGTGATTCAGTGAGTGAGATTCAGTGAGTGAGAATGATTCAGTGAGTGAGAGTGATTCAGTGAGTGAGAGTGCTTCAGCGAGAGAGTGATTCAGTGAGAGAGTGATTCAGTGAGAGAGTGATTCAGCGAGTGAGTGATTCAGCGAGTGATTGATTCAGCCAGTGAGTGAATCAGCGAGTGAGTGAATCAGCGAGTAAGTGAATCAGCGAGTGAGTGAATAAGCGAGTGAGTGAATCAGCGAGTGAGTGAATCAGCGAGTGAGTGAGTCAGCGAGTGATATAGCGAGAGGGAGATTCAGCGAGTGAGTGATTCAGCGAGAGAGTGATTCAGCGAGAGAGTGATTCAGTGAGAGAGTGATTCAGCGAGAGAGCGATGCAGTGAAAGAGCCATACTGTGGAAGAGAGTGATTCAGTGAGAGATTGATTTAGAGTGAATGATTAATTGAGAGAGTGTGATTCAGCGACTGAGTGATTCAGCGAGTGAGTGATTCAGCGAGAGAGCGATTCAGTGAGAGAGCGATTCAGCGAGTGAGTGTTTCAGCGAGAGGGTGATTCAGCAAGACAGTGATTCAGCGAGAGAGTGATTCAGCGAGAGAGTGAATCAGCGAGAGAGTGATTCAGTGAGTGAGCAATACAGTGAAAGAGATTGATTCAGTGAGAGAGTGATTCAAAGAGTGAGTGTTTCAGTGAGAGCGTGATACAGTGAGTGAGGGCTAAAGTGAAAGAGATTGATTCAGCGAGTGAGTGATTCAGCGAGTGAGTGATTTAGTGAGAGAGAGATTCAGTGAGAGAGTAATTCAGTGAGAGAGGGATTCAGTGAGTGAGAGTGATTCAGTGAGTGAGAGAGATTCAGTGAGTGAGAATGATTCAGTGAGTGAGAGTGATTCAGTGAGTGAGAGTGCTTCAGTGAGAGAGTGATTCAGTGAGAGAGTGATTCAGCGAGAGAGTGATTCAGCGAGTGAGTGATTCAGCGATTGATTGATTCAGCCAGTGAGTGAATCAGCGAGTGAGTGAATCAGCGAGTAGGTGAATCAGTGAGTGAGTGAATAAGCGAGTGAGTGAATCAGCGAGTGAGTGAATCAGCGAGTGAGTGAATCAGCGAGTGATATAGCGAGAGGGAGATTCAGTGAGCGGGAGATTCAGCGAGATTCTGCGAGAGAGAGATTCAGCGAAAGAGAGATTCAGCGAGTGAGTGATTCAGCGAGTGAGCGATACAGTGAAAGAGAGTGATTCAGTGAGAGATTGGTTTAGTGATTGAATGATTCATCGAGAGAGTGAATGATTCAGCGAGTGAGTGATTCAGCGAGAGATTGATTCAGCGAGAGAGTGATTCAGCAAGAGAGTGATTCAGCGAGAGAGCAATGCAGTGAAAGAGCTATACTGTGAAAGAGATTGATTCAGTCAGAGATTGATTTAGTGAGTGAATGATTAATCAAGAGAGTGTGATTCAGCGACTGAGTGATTCAGCGAGGGAGTGAGTCAGCGTGAGAGTGATTCAGCGAGAGAGTGTTTCAGCGAGAGAGTGATTCAGTGAGAGAGTGATTCAGCGAGAGTGTGATTCAGCGAGTGAGTGATTCAGCGTGTGAGTGATTCAGCGTGTGAGTGATTCAGCGAGAGAGCGTTTCAGCGAGAGAGCGCTTCAGCGACAGAGCGATTCAGCGAGTGAGCATTTCAGTGAGAGAGTGTTTCAGCGAGAGAGCGATTCAGCGAGTGAGCGATTCAGCAAGAGAATGATTCAGCGATTGAACGATTCAGCGAGAGAGCGATTCAGCGAGAGAGTGATACAGTGAAAGAGCGATACAGTGAAAGAGAGTGATTCAGTGAGAGATTGATTTAGTGATTGAATGATTCATCGAGAGATTGAATGATTCAGCGAGTGAGTCATTCAGCGAGAGAGAAATTCAGCGAGACAGTGATTCAGCGAGAGAGTGATACAGTGAAAGAGCGATACAGTGAAAGAGAGTGATTCAGTGAGAGATTGATTTAGTGATTGAATGATTCATCGAGAGAGTGAATGATTCAGCGAGTGAGCGATTCAGCGAGAGAATGATTCAGTGATTGAGCGATTCAGAGAGTGAGCGAGTCAGCGAGAGAGTGATTCAGCGAGTGAGTAATTCAGCGAGTGAGTAATTCAGCGAGTGAGCGATACAGTGAAAGAGATTGAATCAGCGAGAGAGAGATTCAGCGAGTGATTGATTCAGCGATTGAGTGATTCAGCGAGTGAGTGATTCAGCGAGAGAGCGATTCAGTGAGAGCGCGATACAGTGAAAGAGAGTGATTCAGTGAGTAAGGGAGATTCTGTGAGTGAGAGTGATTCAGTGAGTGAGAGTGCTTCAGCGAGAGAGTGAATCAGCGAGAGAGTGATTCAGCGAGAGAGAGTGATTCAGCGAGAGAGTGATTCAGCGAGAGAGAATGATTAAGCGAGAGAGTGATTCAGTGAGTGAGGATCTGTGTGATTGAGTGACTGGGTGAATGTTTTAGTGATTCAGTGAGAGACTGATACAGCGAGTGTGTGATTCAGCGAGTGTGTGATTCAGCGAGAATGTGTTTCAGCGAGAGTGTGATTCAGCGAGAGTGTGAGTCAGCGAGAGTGTGATTCAGCGAGAGTGTGATTCAGCGAGAATGTGTTTCAGCGAGAGTGTGATTCAGCGAGAGTGTGAGTCAGCGAGAGTGTGATTCAGCGAGAGTGTGATTCAGTGAGTGAGTGATTGAATGACTGGGTGAATGTTTTTGTGAGTCAGTGAGAGACTGATTCAGCGATTGTGTGATTCAGCGAGAATGTGTTTCAGCGAGAGTGTGATTCAGCGAGAGTGTGAGTCAGCGAGAGTGTGATTCAGCGAGAGTGTGATTCAGTGAGTGAGTGATTGAATGACTGGGTGAATGTTTTTGTGAGTCAGTGAGAGACTGATTCAGCGATTGTGTGATTCAGCGAGGGTGTGATTCAGCGAGGGTGTGATTCAGCGAGGGTGTGATTCAGCGAGGGTGTGATTCAGCGAGGGTGTGATTCAGCGAGGGTGTGATTCAGCGAGAATGTGGTTCAGCGAGAGAGTGATTCAGCGAGAGATTGATTCAGCGAGAGAGTGATTCAGCGAGAGAGTGATTCAGCGAGAGAGTGAGTCAGCGAGAGAGTGATTCAGCGAGAGTGTGATTCAGCGAATGAGTGATTGAATGACTGGGTGAATGTTTTCGTGATTCAGTGACTGGGTGAATGTTTTATTGATTCAGTGAGAGACTGAGTCAGCGAGTGTGTGATTCAGCGAGAGTGTGATTCAGCGAGAGTGTGATTCAGCGAGAGTGTGATTCAGCGAGTGAGTGTTTGAGTGATTGAATGAATGGGTGTTTGAATGTCTGGATGATTGTTTTAGTGATTCAGTGAGTGAGATTGATTCAGCGAGAGAGAGAGTGATTCAGTGAGAGAGAGTGATTCAGCGGGAGAGAGTGATTCAGCGAGAGAGAATGATTCAGCGAGAGAGTGATCCAGTGAGTGAGTGTCTATGTGATTGAGTGACTTGGTGAATGATTTAATGAGTCATTGAGAGACTGATTTAGCGAGTGTGTGATTCAGCGAGTGTGTGATTCAGCGAGTGTGTGATTCAGCGAGTAAGTGATTCATCGAGTAAGTGATTCAGCAAGTAAATGATTCAGCAAGAGAGTGACTCAGCGAGAGAGTGATTCAGCGAGAGTGTGTGTCAACGAGAGTGTGATTCAGCGAGAGTGTGATTCAGCGAGAGAGTGATTCAGCGAGAGTGTGATTCAGCGAGAGTGTGATTCAGTGAGTGAGTGATTGAATGACTGGGTGAATGTTTTTGTGAGTCAGTGAGAGACTGATTCAGCGATTGTGTGATTCAGCGAGAGTGTGATTCAGCGAGGGTGTGATTCAGCGAGGGTGTGATTCAGCGAGGGTGTGATTCAGCGAGAATGTGATTCAGCGAGAGAGTGATTCAGCGAGAGAGTGATTCAGCGAGAGAGTGATTCAGCGAGAGAGTGATTCAGCGAGAGAGTGATTCAGCGAGAGAGTGATTCAGCGAGAGAGAGTGATTCAGCAATAGATTGATTCAGCGAGAGAGTGATTCAGCGAGAGTGTGTTTCAGCGAGAGTGTGATTCAGCGAGAGTGTGATTCACCGAGAGTGTGATTCAGCGAGAGTGTGATTCAGTGAGTGAGTGATTGAATGACTGGGTGAATGTTTTTGTGAGTCAGTGAGAGACTGATTCAGCGATTGTGTGATTCAGCGAGGGTGTGATTCATCGAGGGTGTGATTCAGCGAGGGTGTGATTCAGCGAGGGTGTGATTCAGCAAGGGTGTGATTCAGCGAGGGTGTGATTCAGCGAGAATGTGATTCAGCGAGAGAGTGATTCAGCGAGAGAGTGATTCAGCGAGAGAGTGATTCAGCGAGAGAGTGATTCAGCGAGACAGTGATTCAGCGAGAGAGAGTGATTCAGCAATAGATTGATTCAGCGAGAGAGTGATTCAGCGAGAGTGTGTTTCAGCGAGAGTGTGATTCAGCGAGAGTGTGATTCACCGAGAGTGTGATTCAGCGAGAGTGTGATTCAGTGAGTGAGTGATTGAATGACTGGGTGAATGTTTTTGTGAGTCAGTGAGAGACTGATTCAGCGATTGTGTGATTCAGCGAGAGTGTGATTTAGCGAGTGTGTGATTCAGCAAGGGTGTGATTCAGCGAGGGTGTGATTCAGCGAGGGTGTGATTCAGCGAGGGTGTGATTCAGCGAGGGTGTGATTCAGCGAGGGTGTGATTCAGCGAGAATGTGATTCAGCGAGAGAGTGATTCAGCGAGAGATTGATTCAGCGAGAGAGTGATTCAGCGAGAGAGTGATTCAGCGAGAGAGTGATTCAGCGAGAGATTGATTCAGCGAGACAGTGATTCAGCGAGAGAGAGTGATTCAGCAATAGATTGATTCAGCGAGAGAGTGATTCAGCGAGAGTGTGTTTCAGCGAGAGTGTGATTCAGCGAGAGTGTGATTCACCGAGAGTGTGATTCAGTGAGAGTGTGATTCAGTGAGTGAGTGATTGAATGACTGGGTGAATGTTTTTGTGAGTCAGTGAGAGACTGATTCAGCGATTGTGTGATTCAGCGAGAGTGTGATTCAGCGAGGGTGTGATTCAGCAAGAGTGTGATTCAGCGAGTGTATGATTCAGCGAGGGTGTGATTCAGCGAGTGTGTGATTCAGCGAGGGTGTGATTCAGCGAGAGTGTGATTCAGCGAGTGTGTGATTCAGTGAGGGTGTGATTCAGCGAGGGTGTGATTCAGCGAGTGTGTGATTCAGCGAGGGTGTGATTGAGCGAGGGTGTGATTCAGCGAGGGTGTGATTCAGCGAGGTTGTGATTCAGCGAGAGTGTGATTCAACGAGAATGTGATTCAGCGAGAGAATGATTCAGCGAGAGAGTGAGTCAGCGAGAGAGTGATTCAGCGAGAGTGTGATTCAGCGAATGAGTGATTGAATGACTGGGTGAATGTTTTCGTGATTCAGTGACTGGGAGAATGTTTTATTGATTCAGTGAGAGACTGAGTCGGCGAGTGTGTGATTCAGCGAGAGTGTGATTCAGCGAGAGTGTGATTCAGCGAGAGTATGATTCAGCGAGTGAGTGTTTGAGTGATTGAATGAATGGGTGTTTGAATGACTGGATGATTGTTTTAGTGATTCAGTGAGTGAGATTGATTCAGCGAGAGAGAGTGATTCAGTGAGAGAGAGTGATTCAGCGAGAGAGAGTGATTCAGCGAGAGAGAATGATTCAGCGAGAGAGTGATCCAGTGAGTGAGTGTCTATGTGATTAAGTGACTTGCTGAATGATTTAATGAGTCATTGAGAGACTGATTTAGCGAGTGTGTGATTCAGCGAGTGTGTGATTCAGCGAGTGTGTGATTCAGCGAGTGTGTGATTCAGTGATTGTGTGATTCAGCGAGTAAGTGATTCACCGAGTAAGTGATTCAGCGAGTAAGTGATTCAGCGCGAGAGTGATTCAGTGAGTGAGTGTTTGAGTGTTTGAATGACTGAGTGTTTGAATGACCGGGTGAATGTTTTAGTGATTCAGTGAGTGAGAGATTCAGTGAGTGAGACTAATTCACTGAGCGAGAGTTATTCAGCGAGGGAGAGTTATTCAGTGAGGCAGAGTGATTCAGCAAGAGAGTTATTCAGCGAGAGAGTGATTCAGCGAGAATGTCTTTCGGCGAGAGAGTGATTCAGCGAGAGTGTGATTCAGCGAGATTGTGATTCAGCGAGAGTGTGATTCAGCGAGAGTGTGATTCAGTGAGTGAGTGATTGAATGACTGGGTGAATGTTTTAGTGATTCAGTGAGAGACTGATTCAGCGATTGTGTGATTCAGCGAGAGTGTGATTTAGCGAGTGTGTGATTCAGCGAGGGTGTGATTCAGCGAGGGTGTGATTCAGCGAGGGTGTGATTCAGCGAGGGTGTGATTCAGCGAGGGTGTGATTCAGCAAGGATGTGATTCATCGAGGGTATGATTCAGCGAGAGTGTGATTCAGCGAGAATGTGATTCAGCGAGAGAGTGATTCAGCGAGAAAATGATTCACCAAGAATGTGATTCAGCGAGAGAGTGATTCAGCGAGAGAGTGAGTCAGCGAGAGAGTGATTCAGCGTGAGTGTGATTCAGCGAATGAGTGATTGAATGACTGGGTGAATGTTTTCGTGATTCAGTGACTGGGTGAATGTTTTATTGATTCAGTGAGAGACTGAGTCAGAGAGTGTGTGATTCAGCGAGAGCGTGATTCAGCGAGAGTGTGATTCAGCGAGAGTGTGATTCAGCGAGTGAGTGTTTGAGTGATTGAATGAATGGGTGTTTGAATGTCTGGATGATTGTTTTAGTGATTCAGTGAGTGAGATTGATTCAGCGAGAGAGAGTGATTCAGTGAGAGAGAGTGATTCAGCGAGAGAGAGTGATTCAGCGAGAGAGAATGATTCAGCGAGAGAGTGATCTAGTGAGTGAGTGTCTATGTGATTGAGTGACTTGGTGAATGATTTAATGAGTCAGTGAGAGACTGATTTAGCGAGTGTGTGATTCAGCGAGTGTGTGATTCAGCGAGTGTGTGATTCAGCGAGTGTGTGATTCAGTGAGTGTTTGATTCAGCGAGAATGTGATTCAGCGAGAGAGTGATTCAGCTAGAGAGCGATTCAGCGAGTGAGTGATTGAATGACTGGGTGAATGTTTTCGTGATTCAGTGACTGGGTGAATGTTTTATTGATTCAGTGAGAGACTGAGTCAGCGAGTGTGTGATTTAGCTAGAGTGTGATTCAGCAAGAGTGTGATTCAGCGAGAGTGTGATTCAGCGAAAGAGTGAATCAGCGAGAGAGTGATTCAGCGAGAGAGTGATTCAGCAAGAGAGTGATTCAGCGAGAGAGCAATGCAGTGAAAGAGCTATACTGTGAAAGAGATTGATTCAGTCAGAGATTGATTTAGTGAGTGAATGATTAATCGAGAGAGTGTGATTCAGCGAGTGAGTGATTCAGCGAGGGAGTGAGTCAGCGTGAGAGTGATTCAGCGAGAGAGTGTTTCAGCGAGAGAGTGATTCAGTGAGAGAGTGATTCAGCGAGAGTGTGATTCAGCGAGTGAGTGATTCAGCGTGTGAGTGATTCAGCGAGAGAGCGTTTCAGCGAGAGAGCGCTTCAGCGACAGAGCGATTCAGCGAGTGAGCGTTTCAGTGAGAGAGTGTTTCAGCGAGAGAGCGATTCAGCGAGTGAGCGATTCAGCAAGAGAATGATTCAGCGATTGAACGATTCAGCGAGAGAGCGATTCAGCGAGAGACTGATACAGTGAAAGAGCGATACAGTGAAAGAGAGTGATTCAGTGAGAGATTGATTTAGTGATTGAATGATTCATCGAGAGATTGAATGATTCAGCGAGTGAGTCATTCAGCGAGAGAGAAATTCAGCGAGACAGTGATTCAGCGAAAGAGTGATACAGTGAAAGAGCGATACAGTGAAAGAGAGTGATTCAGTGAGAGATTGATTTAGTGATTGAATGATTCATCGAGAGAGTGAATGATTCAGCGAGTGAGCGATTCAGTGGGAGAATGATTCAGTGATTGAGCGATTCAGAGAGTGAGCGATTCAGTGAGAGAATGATTCAGTGATTGAGCGATTCAGAGAGTGAGCGATTCAGCGAGAGAGTGATTCAGCGAGTGAGTAATTCAGCGAGTGAGTAATTCAGCGAGTGAGCGATACAGTGAAAGAGATTGAATCAGCGAGAGAGAGATTCAGCGAGTGATTGATTCAGCGATTGAGTGATTCAGCGAGTGAGTGATTCAGCGAGAGAGCGATTCAGTGAGAGCGCGATACAGTGAAAGAGAGTGATTCAGTGAGTAAGGGAGATTCTGTGAGTGAGAGTGATTCAGTGAGTGAGAGTGCTTCAGCGAGAGAGTGAATCAGCGAGAGAGTGATTCAGCGAGAGAGAGTGATTCAGCGAGAGAGTGATTCAGCGAGAGAGAATGATTAAGCGAGAGAGTGATTCAGTGAGTGAGGATCTGTGTGATTGAGTGACTGGGTGAATGTTTTAGTGATTCAGTGAGAGACTGATACAGCGAGTGTGTGATTCAGCGAGTGTGTGATTCAGCGAGAATGTGTTTCAGCGAGAGTGTGATTCAGCGAGAGTGTGATTCAGCGAGAGTGTGATTCAGCGAGAGTGTGATTCAGTGAGTGAGTGATTGAATGACTGGGTGAATGTTTTTGGAGTCAGTGAGAGACTGATTCAGCGATTGTGTGATTCAGCGAGGGTGTGATTGAGCGAGGGTGTGATTCAGCGAGGGTGTGATTCAGCGAGGGTGTGATTCAGCGAGGGTGTGATTCAGCGAGAATGTGGTTCAGCGAGAGAGTGATTCAGCGAAGGATTGATTCAGCGAGAGAGTGATTCAGCGAGAGAGTGATTCAGCGAGAGACTGATTCAGCGAGAGAGTGATTCAGCGAGAGTGTGATTCAGCGAATGAGTGATTGAATGACTGGGTGAATGTTTTCGTGATTCAGTGACTGGGTGAATGTTTTATTGATTCAGTGAGAGACTGAGTCAGCGAGTGTGTGATTCAGCGAGAGTGTGATTCAGCGAGAGTGTGATTCAGCGAGAGTGTGATTCAGCGAGTGAGTGTTTGAGTGATTGAATGAATGGGTGTTTGAATGTCTGGATGATTGTTTTAGTGATTCAGTGAGTGAGATTGATTCAGCAAGAGAGAGTGATTCAGTGAGAGAGAGTGATTCAGCGAGAGAGAGTGATTCAGCGAGAGAGAATGATTCAGCGAGAGAGTGATCCAGTGAGTGAGTGTCTATGTGATTGAGTGACTTGGTGAATGATTTAGTGTGTCAGTGAGAGACTGATTTAGCGAGTGTGTGATTCAGCGAGTGTGTGATTCAGCGAGTGTATGATTCAGCGAGTGTGTGATTCAGTGATTGTGTGATTCAGCGAGTAAGTGATTCAGCGAGTAAGTGATTCAGTGAGTAAGTGATTCAGCGCGAGAGTGACTCAGTGAGTGAGTGTTTGAGTGTTTGAATGACTGAGTGTTTGAATGACTGGTTGAATGTTTTAGTGACTCAGTGAGTGAGAGATTCAGTGAGTGAGACTAATTCACTGAGTGAGAGTTATTCAGCGAGGGAGAGTTATTCGGCGAGGGAGAGTGATTCAGCAAGAGAGTGATTCAGCGAGAGAGTGATTCAGCGAGAGTGTGATTCAGCGAGAGTGTGATTCAGCGAGTGAGTGTTTGAGTGATTGAATGAATGGGTGTTTGAATGTCTGGATGATTGTTTTAGTGATTCAGTGAGTGAGATTGATTCAGCGAGAGAGAGTGATTCAGTGAGAGAGAGTGATTCAGCGGGAGAGAGTGATTGAGCGAGAGAGAATGATTCAGCGAGAGAGTGATCCAGTGAGTGAGTGTCTATGTGATTGAGTGACTTGGTGAATGATTTAATGAGTCATTGAGAGACTGATTTAGCGAGTGTGTGATTCAGCGAGTGTGTGATTCAGCGAGTGTGTGATTCAGCGAGTAAGTGATTCATCGCGTAAGTGATTCAGCGAGTAACTGATTCAGCAAGAGAGTGATTCAGCGAGAGAGTGATTCAGCGAGAGTGTGTGTCAGCGAGAGTGTGATTCAGCGAGAGTGTGATTCAGCGAGAGTGTGATTCAGCGAGAGTGTGATTCAGCGAGAGTGTGATTCAGTGAGTGAGTGATTGAATGACTGGGTGAATGTTTTTGTGAGTCAGTGAGAGACTGATTCAGCGATTGAGTGATTCAGCGAGAGTGTGTGTCAGCGAGGGTGTGATTCAGCGAGGGTGTGATTCAGCGAGAATGTGATTCAGCGAGAGAGTGATTCAGCGAGAGAGTGATTCAGCGAGAGAGTGATTCAGGAAGACAGTGATTCAGCGAGAGAGAGTGATTCAGCAATAGATTGATTCAGCGAGAGAGTGATTCAGCGAGAGTGTGTTTCAGCGACAGTGTGATTCAGCGAGAGTGTGATTCAGCGAGAGTGTGATTCAGCGAGGTTGTGATTCAGCGAGAGTGTGATTCAGCGAGTGTGTGATTCAGCGAGGGTGTGATTCAGCGAGTGTGTGATTCAGTGAGGGTGTGATTCAGCGAGAGTGTGATTCAGCGAGTGTGTGATTCAGTGAGGGTGTGATTCAGCGAGTGTGTGATTCAGCGAGTGTGTGATTCAGCGAGGGTGTGATTCAGCGAGGGTGTGATTCAGCGAGGGTGTGATTCAGCGAGGTTGTGATTCAGCGAGAGTGTGATTCAACAAGAATGTGATTCAGCGAGAGAATGATTCAGCGAGAGAGTGAGTCAGCGAGAGAGTGATTCAGCGAGAGTGTGATTCAGCGAATGAGTGATTGAATGACTGGGTGAATGTTTTCGTGATTCAGTGACTGGGAGAATGTTTTATTGATTCAGTGAGAGACTGAGTCAGCGAGTGTGTGATTCAGCGAGAGTGTGATTCAGCGAGAGTGTGATTCAGCGAGAGTGTGATTCAGCGAGTGAGTGTTTGAGTGATTGAATGAATGGGTGTTTGAATGACTGGATGATTGTTTTAGTGATTCAGTGAGTGAGATTGATTCAGCGAGAGAGAGTGATTCAGTGAGAGAGAGTGATTCAGCGAGAGAGAGTGATTCAGCGAGAGTGTGATTCAGCGAGAGTGTGATTCAGCGAGAGTGTGATTCAGCGAGTGAGTGTTTGAGTGATTGAATGAACGGGTGTTTGAATGACTGGATGATTGTTTTAGTGATTCAGTGAGTGAGATTGATTCAGCGAGAGAGAGTGATTCAGTGAGAGAGAGTGATTCAGCGAGAGAGAGTGATTCAGCGAGAGAGAATGATTCAGCGAGAGAGTGATCCAGTGAGTGAGTGTCTATGTGATTAAGTGACTTGCTGAATGATTTAATGAGTCATTGAGAGACTGATTTAGCGAGTGTGTGATTCAGCGAGTGTGTGATTCAGCGAGTGTGTGATTCAGCGAGTGTGTGATTCAGCGAGTGTGTGATTCAGCGAGTAAGTGATTCACCGAGTAAGTGATTCAGCGAGTAAGTGATTCAGCGCGAGAGTGATTCAGTGAGTGAGTGTTTGAGTGTTTGAATGACTGAGTGTTTGAATGACCGGGTGAATGTTTTAGTGATTCAGTGAGTGAGAGATTCAGTGAGTGAGACTAATTCACTGAGTGAGAGTTATTCAGCGAGGGAGAGTTATTCAGCAAGGCAGAGTGATTCAGCAAGAGAGTGATTCAGCGAGAGAGTGATTCAGCGAGAATGTCTTTCGGCGAGAGAGTGATTCAGCGAGAGTGTGATTCAGCGAGATTGTGATTCAGCGAGAGTGTGATTCAGCGAGAGTGTGATTCAGTGAGTGAGTGATTGAATGACTGGGTGAATGTTTTAGTGATTCAGTGAGAGACTGATTCAGCGACTGTGTGATTCAGCGAGAGTGTGATTTAGCGAGTGTGTGATTCAGCGAGGGTGTGATTCAGCGAGGGTGTGATTCAGCGAGGGTGTGATTCAGCGAGGGTGTGATTCAGCGAGGATGTGATTCAGCGAGGGTGTGATTCAGCGAGAGTGTGATTCAGCGAGAATGTGATTCAACGAGAGAGTGTTTCAGCGAGAGAGTGATTCAGCGAGAGAGTGATTCAGCGAGAGAGTGATTCAGCGAGAGAGTGAGTCAGCGAGAGAGTGATTCAGCGTGAGTGTGATTCAGCGAATGAGTGATTGAATGACTGGGTGAATGTTTTCGTGATTCAGTGACTGGGTGAATGTTTTATTGATTCAGTGACAGACTGAGTCAGAGAGTGTGTGATTCAGCGAGAGTGTGATTCAGCGAGAGTGTGATTCAGCGAGAGTGTGATTCAGCGAGTGAGTGTTTGAGTGACTGAATGAATGGGTGTTTGAATGTCTGGATGATTGTTTTAGTGATTCAGTGAGTGAGATTGATTCAGCGAGAGAGAGTGATTCAGTGAGAGAGAGTGATTCAGCGAGAGAGAGTGATTCAGCGAGAGAGAATGATTCAGCGAGAGAGTGATCTAGTGAGTGAGTGTCTATGTGATTGAGTGACTTGGTGAATGATTTAATGAGTCAGTGAGAGACTGATTTAGCGAGTGTGTGATTCAGCGAGTGTGTGATTCAGCGAGTGTGTGATTCAGCGAGTGTGTGATTCAGTGAGTATTTGATTCAGCGAGTAAGTGATTCAGCGAGTAATTGATTCAGCGAGTTAGTGATTCAGCGAGTAACTGATTCAGCGTGAGAGTGATTCAGTGAGTGAGTGTTTGACTGTTTGAATGACTGAGTGTTTGAATGATTGGGTGAATGTTTTAGTGATTCAGTGAGTGAGAGATTCAGTGAGTGAGACTAATTCACTGAGTGAGAGTTATTCAGCGAGGGAGAGTTATTCAGCGAGGGAGAGTGATTCAGCGAGGGAGAGTGTTTCAGCGAGGGAGAATGACTCAGCCAGAGAGTGATTTAGCGAGAGAGTGATTCAGCGAGTGAGTGTCTTAGTGATTGAATGACTGGGTGAATGTTTTAGTGATTCAGTGAGTGAGAGTTTCAGTGCATGACAGTGATTCAGCGAGAGAGTTGTTCAGCGAGAGAGAGTGATTCAGTGAGAGAGAGTGATTCAGTGAGAGAGAATGATTCAGTGAGAGAGAGTGATTCAGTGAGAGAATGATTCAGCGAGAGAGTGATTCAGCGAGTGAGTGATTGAATGACTTGGTGAATGTTTTAGTGATTCAGTGACTTGATGAATGTTTTAGTGATTCAGTGAGAGACTTATTCAGCGAGTGTGTGATTCAGCGAGAGAGTGATTCATCGAAAGGGTGATTCAGTGAGAGAGTGATTCAGCGAGAGTGTGATTCAGCGAGAGAGTGATTCAGTGAGAGTGAGATTCAGCAAGAGTGAGATTCAGTGAAAGAGTGATTCAGCGAGTGAGTGATTCAGCGAGGGAGTGTTTGAGTGATTGAATGACTGGTTGATATAATGTCTGGATGATTGTTTTAGTGATTCAGTGAGTGAGATTGATTCAGCGAGAGAGAGTGATTCAGCGAGAGAGAGTGATTCAGCGAGAGAGAATGATTCAGCGAGAGAGTGAACCAGTGAGTGATTGTCTATGTGATTGAGTGACTTGGTGAATGATTTAATGAGTCAGTGAGAGACTGATTTAGCGAGTGTGTGATTCAGCGAGTGTGTGATTCAGCGAGTAAGTGATTCAGCGAGTAAGTGATTCAGCGCGAGGGTGATTCAGTGAGTGAGTGTTTGAGTGTTGAGTGTTTGAATGACTGGTTGAATGTTTTAGTGATTCAGTGAGTGAGAGATTCAGTGAGTGAGACTAATTCACTGAGCGAGAGTTATTCAGCGAGGGAGAGTTATTCAGCGAGGCAGAGTGATTCAGCAAGAGAGTGATTCAGCGAGAGAGTGATTCAGCGAGAATGTCTTTCGGCGAGAGAGTGATTCAGCGAGAGTGTGATTTAGCGAGATTGTGATTCAGCGAGAGTGTGATTCAGCGAGAGTGTGATTCAGTGAGTGAGTGATTGAATGACTGGGTGAATGTTTTAGTGATTCAGTGAGAGACTGATTCAGCGACTGTGTGATTCAGCGAGAGTGTGATTTAGCGAGTGTGTGATTCAGCGAGGGTGTGATTCAGCGAGGGTGTGATTCAGCGAGGGTGTGATTCAGCGAGGGTGTGATTCAGCGAGGGTGTGATTCAGCGAGGGTGTGATTCAGCGAGGATGTGATTCAGCGAGGGTGTGATTCAGCGAGAGTGTGATGCAGCGAGAATGTGATTCAGTGAGAGAGTGTTTCAGCGAGAGAGTGATTCAGCGAGAGAGTGATTCAGCGAGAGAGTGATTCAGCGAGAGAGTGAGTCAGCGAGAGAGTGATTCAGCGTGAGTGTGATTCAGCGAATGAGTGATTGAATGACTGGGTGAATGTTTTCGTGATTCAGTGACTGGGTGAATGTTTTATTGATTCAGTGACAGACTGAGTCAGAGAGTGTGTGATTCAGCGAGAGTGTGATTCAGCGAGAGTGTGATTCAGCGAGAGTGTGATTCAGCGAGTGACTGTTTGAGTGATTGAATGAATGGGTGTTTGAATGTCTGGATGATTGTTTTAGTGATTCAGTGAGTGAGATTGATTCAGCGAGAGAGAGTGATTCAGTGAGAGAGAGTGATTCAGCGAGAGAGAGTGATTCAGCGAGAGAGAATGATTCAGCGAGAGAGTGATCTAGTGAGTGAGTGTTTGACTGTTTGAATGACTGAGTGTTTGAATGATTGGGTGAATGTTTTAGTGATTCAGTGAGTGAGAGATTCAGTGAGTGAGACTAATTCACTGAGTGAGAGTTATTCAGCGAGGGAGAGTTATTCAGCGAGGGAGAGTGATTCAGCGAGGGAGAGTGTTTCAGCGAGGGAGAATGACTCAGCCAGAGAGTGATTTAGCGAGAGAGTGATTCAGCGAGTGAGTGTCTTAGTGATTGAATGACTGGGTGAATGTTTTAGTGATTCAGTGAGTGAGAGTTTCAGTGCATGACAGTGATTCAGCGAGAGAGTTGTTCAGCGAGAGAGAGTGATTCAGTGAGAGAGAGTGATTCAGTGAGAGAGAATGATTCAGTGAGAGAGAGTGATTCAGTGAGAGAATGATTCAGCGAGAGAGTGATTCAGCGAGTGAGTGATTGAATGACTTGGTGAATGTTTTAGTGATTCAGTGACTTGATGAATGTTTTAGTGATTCAGTGAGAGACTTATTCAGCGAGTGTGTGATTCAGCGAGAGAGTGATTCATCGAAAGGGTGATTCAGTGAGAGAGTGATTCAGCGAGAGTGTGATTCAGCGAGAGAGTGATTCAGTGAGAGTGAGATTCAGCAAGAGTGAGATTCAGTGAAAGAGTGATTCAGCGAGTGAGTGATTCAGCGAGGGAGTGTTTGAGTGATTGAATGACTGGTTGATATAATGTCTGGATGATTGTTTTAGTGATTCAGTGAGTGAGATTGATTCAGCGAGAGAGAGTGATTCAGCGAGAGAGAGTGATTCAGCGAGAGAGAATGATTCAGCGAGAGAGTGAACCAGTGAGTGATTGTCTATGTGATTGAGTGACTTGGTGAATGATTTAATGAGTCAGTGAGAGACTGATTTAGCGAGTGTGTGATTCAGCGAGTGTGTGATTCAGCGAGTAAGTGATTCAGCGAGTAAGTGATTCAGCGCGAGGGTGATTCAGTGAGTGAGTGTTTGAGTGTTGAGTGTTTGAATGACTGGTTGAATGTTTTAGTGATTCAGTGAGTGAGAGATTCAGTGAGTGAGACTAATTCACTGAGCGAGAGTTATTCAGCGAGGGAGAGTTATTCAGCGAGGCAGAGTGATTCAGCAAGAGAGTGATTCAGCGAGAGAGTGATTCAGCGAGAATGTCTTTCGGCGAGAGAGTGATTCAGCGAGAGTGTGATTTAGCGAGATTGTGATTCAGCGAGAGTGTGATTCAGCGAGAGTGTGATTCAGTGAGTGAGTGATTGAATGACTGGGTGAATGTTTTAGTGATTCAGTGAGAGACTGATTCAGCGACTGTGTGATTCAGCGAGAGTGTGATTTAGCGAGTGTGTGATTCAGCGAGGGTGTGATTCAGCGAGGGTGTGATTCAGCGAGGGTGTGATTCAGCGAGGGTGTGATTCAGCGAGGGTGTGATTCAGCGAGGATGTGATTCAGCGAGGGTGTGATTCAGCGAGAGTGTGATGCAGCGAGAATGTGATTCAGTGAGAGAGTGTTTCAGCGAGAGAGTGATTCAGCGAGAGAGTGATTCAGCGAGAGAGTGATTCAGCGAGAGAGTGATTCAGCGAGAGAGTGAGTCAGCGAGAGAGTGATTCAGCGTGAGTGTGATTCAGCGAATGAGTGATTGAATGACTGGGTGAATGTTTTCGTGATTCAGTGACTGGGTGAATGTTTTATTGATTCAGTGACAGACTGAGTCAGAGAGTGTGTGATTCAGCGAGAGTGTGATTCAGCGAGAGTGTGATTCAGCGAGAGTGTGATTCAGCGAGTGAGTGTTTGAGTGACTGAATGAATGGGTGTTTGAATGTCTGGATGATTGTTTTAGTGATTCAGTGAGTGAGATTGATTCAGCGAGAGAGAGTGATTCAGTGAGAGAGAGTGATTCAGCGAGAGAGAGTGATTCAGCGAGAGAGAATGATTCAGCGAGAGAGTGATCTAGTGAGTGAGTGTCTATGTGATTGAGTGACTTGGTGAATGATTTAATGAGTCAGTGAGAGACTGATTTAGCGAGTGTGTGATTCAGCGAGTGTGTGATTCAGCGAGTGTGTGATTCAGCGAGTGTGTGATTCAGTGAGTGTTTGATTCAGCGAGTAAGTGATTCAGCGAGTAAGTGATTCAGCGAGTTAGTGATTCAGCGAGTAACTGATTCAGCGTGAGAGTGATTCAGTGAGTGAGTGTTTGACTGTTTGAATGACTGAGTGTTTGAATGATTGGGTGAATGTTTTAGTGATTCAGTGAGTGAGAGATTCAGTGAGTGAGACTAATTCACTGAGTGAGAGTTATTCAGCGAGGGAGAGTTATTCAGCGAGGGAGAGTGATTCAGCGAGGGAGAGTGTTTCAGCGAGGGAGAATGACTCAGCCAGAGAGTGATTTAGCGAGAGAGTGATTCAGCGAGTGAGTGTCTTAGTGATTGAATGACTGGGTGAATGTTTTAGTGATTCAGTGAGTGAGAGTTTCAGTGCATGACAGTGATTCAGCGAGAGAGTTGTTCAGCGAGAGAGAGTGATTCAGTGAGAGAGAGTGATTCAGTGAGAGAGAATGATTCAGTGAGAGAGAGTGATTCAGTGAGAGAATGATTCAGCGAGAGAGTGATTCAGCGAGTGAGTGATTGAATGACTTGGTGAATGTTTTAGTGATTCAGTGACTTGATGAATGTTTTAGTGATTCAGTGAGAGACTTATTCAGCGAGTGTGTGATTCAGCGAGAGAGTGATTCATCGAAAGGGTGATTCAGTGAGAGAGTGATTCAGCGAGAGTGTGATTCAGCGAGAGAGTGATTCAGTGAGAGTGAGATTCAGCAAGAGTGAGATTCAGTGAAAGAGTGATTCAGCGAGTGAGTGATTCAGCGAGGGAGTGTTTGAGTGATTGAATGACTGGTTGATATAATGTCTGGATGATTGTTTTAGTGATTCAGTGAGTGAGATTGATTCAGCGAGAGAGAGTGATTCAGCGAGAGAGAGTGATTCAGCGAGAGAGAATGATTCAGCGAGAGAGTGAACCAGTGAGTGATTGTCTATGTGATTGAGTGACTTGGTGAATGATTTAATGAGTCAGTGAGAGACTGATTTAGCGAGTGTGTGATTCAGCGAGTGTGTGATTCAGCGAGTAAGTGATTCAGCGAGTAAGTGATTCAGCGCGAGGGTGATTCAGTGAGTGAGTGTTTGAGTGTTGAGTGTTTGAATGACTGGTTGAATGTTTTAGTGATTCAGTGAGTGAGAGATTCAGTGAGTGAGACTAATTCACTGAGCGAGAGTTATTCAGCGAGGGAGAGTTATTCAGCGAGGCAGAGTGATTCAGCAAGAGAGTGATTCAGCGAGAGAGTGATTCAGCGAGAATGTCTTTCGGCGAGAGAGTGATTCAGCGAGAGTGTGATTTAGCGAGATTGTGATTCAGCGAGAGTGTGATTCAGCGAGAGTGTGATTCAGTGAGTGAGTGATTGAATGACTGGGTGAATGTTTTAGTGATTCAGTGAGAGACTGATTCAGCGACTGTGTGATTCAGCGAGAGTGTGATTTAGCGAGTGTGTGATTCAGCGAGGGTGTGATTCAGCGAGGGTGTGATTCAGCGAGGGTGTGATTCAGCGAGGGTGTGATTCAGCGAGGGTGTGATTCAGCGAGGATGTGATTCAGCGAGGGTGTGATTCAGCGAGAGTGTGATGCAGCGAGAATGTGATTCAGTGAGAGAGTGTTTCAGCGAGAGAGTGATTCAGAGAGAGAGTGATTCAGCGAGAGAGTGATTCAGCGAGAGAGTGAGTCAGCGAGAGAGTGATTCAGCGTGAGTGTGATTCAGCGAATGAGTGATTGAATGACTGGGTGAATGTTTTCGTGATTCAGTGACTGGGTGAATGTTTTATTGATTCAGTGACAGACTGAGTCAGAGAGTGTGTGATTCAGCGAGAGTGTGATTCAGCGAGAGTGTGATTCAGCGAGAGTGTGATTCAGCGAGTGACTGTTTGAGTGATTGAATGAATGGGTGTTTGAATGTCTGGATGATTGTTTTAGTGATTCAGTGAGTGAGATTGATTCAGCGAGAGAGAGTGATTCAGTGAGAGAGAGTGATTCAGCGAGAGAGAGTGATTCAGCGAGAGAGAATGATTCAGCGAGAGAGTGATCTAGTGAGTGAGTGTCTATGTGATTGAGTGACTTGGTGAATGATTTAATGAGTCAGTGAGAGACTGATTTAGCGAGTGTGTGATTCAGCGAGTGTGTGATTCAGCGAGGGTGTGATTCAGCGAGTGTGTGATTCAGTGAGTGATTCAGCGAGTAAGTGATTCAGCGAGTAAGTGATTCAGCGAGTAAGTGATTCAGCGAGTAACTGATTCAGCGTGAGAGTGATTCAGTGAGTGAGTGTTTGAGTGTTTGAATGATTGGGTGAATGTTTTAGTGATTCAGTGAGTGAGAGATTCAGTGAGTGAGACTAATTCACTGAGTGAGAGTTATTCAGCGAGGGAGAGTTATTCAGCGAGGGAGAGTGATTCAGCGAGGGAGAGTGTTTCAGCGAGGGAGAATGACTCAGCCAGAGAGTGATTTAGCCAGAGAGTGATTCAGCGAGTGAGTGTCTTAGTGATTGAATGACTGGGTGAATGTTTTAGTGATTCAGTGAGTGAGAGTTTCAGTGCATGACAGTGATTCAGCGAGAGAGTTGTTCAGCGAGAGAGTGATTCAGTGAGAGAGAGTGATTCAGTGAGAGAGAATGATTCAGTGAGAGAGAGTGATTCAGTGAGAGAATGATTCAGCGAGAGAGTGATTCAGCGAGTGAGTGATTGAATGACTTGGTGAATGTTTTAGTGATTCAGTGACTTGATGAATGTTTTCGTGATTCAGTGAGAGACTTATTCAGCGAGTGTGTGATTCAGCGAGAGAATGATTCAGCGAGAGGGTGATTCAGTGAGAGAGTGATTCAGCGAGAGTGTGATTCAGCGAGAGAGTGATTCAGTGAGAGTGAGATTCAGCAAGAGTGAGATTCAGTGAAAGAGTGATTCAGCGAGTGAGTGATTTAGCGAGGGAGTGTTTGAGTGATTGAATGACTGGTTGATATAATGTCTGGATGATTGTTTTAGTGATTCAGTGAGTGAGATTGATTCAGCGAGAGAGAGTGATTCAGCGAGAGAGAGTGATTCAGCGAGAGAGAATGATTCAGCGAGAGAGTGATCCAGTGAGTGATTGTCTATGTGATTGAGTGACTTGGTGAATGATTTAATGAGTCAGTGAGAGACTGATTTAGCGAGTGTGTGATTCAGCGAGTGTGTGATTCAGCGAGTAAGTGATTCAGCGAGTAAGTGATTCAGCGCGAGGGTGATTCAGTGAGTGAGTGTTTGAGTGTTTGAATGACTGAGTGTTTGAATGACTGGTTGAATGTTTTAGTGATTCAGTGAGTGAGAGATTCGGTGAGTGAGACTAATTCACTGAGTGAGAGTTATTCAGCGAGGGAGAGTTATTCAGCAAGGCAGAGTGATTCAGCAAGAGAGTGATTCAGCGAGAGAGTGATTCAGCGAGAGTGTGTTTCAGCGAGAGTGTGATTCAGCGAGAGTGTGATTCAGCGAGAGTGTGATTCAGCGAGAGTGTGATTCAGCGAGAGTGTGATTCAGCGAGTGTGTGTTTCAGGGAGAGTGTGATTCAGCGAGTGTGTGATTCATCGAGGGTGTGATTCAGCGAGAATGTGATTGAGCGAGAGAGTGATTCAGCGAGAGAGTGATTCAGCGAGCGAGTGATTCAGCGAGAGAGTGATTCAGCGAGACAGTGATACAGCGAGAGAGAGTGATTCACCAAAAGATTGATTCAGCGAGAGAGTGATTCAGCGAGAGTGTGTTTCAGCGAGAGTGTGATTCAGCGAAAGTGTGATTCAGCGAGAGTGTGATTCAGCGAGTGTGTGATTCAGCGATTGTGTAATTCAGCGAGAGTGTGATTCAGTGAGTGTGTGATTCAGCGAGGGTGTGATTCAGCGAGGGTGTGATTCAGCGAGGGTGTGATACAGCGAGGGTGTGATTCAGCGAGAGTGTGATTCAGCGAGTGTGTGATTCAGCGAGAGTGTGATTCAGCGAGTGTGTGATTCAGCGAGGGTGTGATTCAGCGAGGGTGTGATTCAGCGAGGGTGTGATTCAGCGAGGGTGTGATTCAGCGAGAGTGTGATTCAGCAAGAGAGTGATTCAGCGAGAGAGTGAGTCAGCGAGAGAGTGATTCAGCGAGAGTGTGATTCAGCGAATGAGTGATTGACTGACTGGGTGAATGCTTTCGTTATTCAATGACTGGGAGAATGTTTTATTGATTCAGTGAGAGACAGAGTCAACGAGTGTGTGATTCAGCGAGAGTGTGATTCAGCGAGAGTGTGATTCAGCGAGAGTGTGATTCAGCGAGTGTGTGATTCAGCGAGTGTGTGATTCAGCGAGTGTGTGATTCAGTGAGTGTGTGATTCAGCGAGTAAGTGTTTCAGCGAGTAAGTGATTCAGCGAGTAACTGATTCAGCGCGAGGGTGATTCAGTGAGTGAGTGTTTGAGTGTTTGAATGACTGAGTGTTTGAATGACTGGGTGAATGTTTTAGTGATTCAGTGAGTGAGAGATTCAGTGAGTGAGACTAATTCACTGAGCGAGAGTTATTCAGCGAGGGAGAGTTATTCAGCGAGGCAGAGTGATTCAGCAAGAGAGTGATTCAGCGAGAGAGTGATTCAGCGAGAATGTCTTTCAGCGAGAGAGTGATTCAGCGAGAGTGTGATTCAGCGAGAGTGTGATTCAGCGAGAAAGTGATTCAGTGAGTGAGTGATTGAATGACTGGGTGAATGTTTTAGTGATTCAGTGACTGGGTGAATGTTTTTGTGAGTCAGTGAGAGACTGATTCAGCGATTGTGTGATTCAGCGAGAGTGTGATTCAGCAAGTGTGTGATTCAGCGAGGGTGTGATTCAGCGAGGGTGTGATTCAGCGAGGGTGTGATTCAGCGAGGGTGTGATTCAGCAAGGGTGTGATTCAGCGAGGGTGTGATTCAGCGAGGATGTGATTCAGTGAGTGTTTGATTCAGCGAGTAAGTGATTCAGCGAGTAAGTGATTCAGCGAGTAAGTGATTCAGCGAGTAAGTGATTCAGCGTGAGAGTGATTCAGTTAGTGAGTGTTTGAGTGTTTGAATGACTGAGTGTTTGAATGACTGGGTGAATGTTTTAGTGATTCTGTGAGTGAGAGATTCAGTGAGTGAGACTAATTCACTGAGTGAGAGTTATTCAGCGAGGGAGATTTATTCAGCGAGGGAGAGTGATTCAGTGAGGGAGAGTGATTTAGCGAGGGAGAATGACTCAGCCAGAGAGTGATTTAGCGAGATAGTGATTCAGCGAGTGAGTGTCTTAGTGATTGAATGACTGGGTGAATGTTTTAGTGATTCAGTGAGTGAGAGTTTCAGTGCATGACAGTGATTCAGCGAGAGAGTTGTTCAGCAAGAGAGAGTGTTTCAGTGAGAGAGAGTGATTCAATGAGAGAGAGTGATTCAGTGAGAGAGAATGATTCAGTGAGAGAGAGTGATTCAGTGAGAGAATGATTCAGCGAGAGAGTGATTCAGCGATTGAGTGATTGAATGACTTGGTGAATGTTTTAGTGATTCAGTGACTTGATGAATGTTTTAGTGATTCAGTGAGAGACTTATTCAGCGAGTGTGTGATTCAGCGAGAGAGTGATTCAGCGAGAGGGTGATTCAGTGAGAGAGTGATTAAGCGAGAGTGTGATTCAGCGAGAGAGTGATTCAGCAAGAGTGAGATTCAGCAAGAGTGAGATTCAGTGAAAGAGTGATTCAGCGAGTGAGTGATTCAGCGAGTGAGTGTTTGAGTGATTGAATGACTGGTTGATTGAATGTCTGGATGATTGTTTTAGTGATTCAGTGAGTGAGATTGATTCAGCGAGAGAGAGTGATTCAGCGAGAGAGACTGATTCAGCGAGAGAGAATGATTAAGCGAGAGAGTGATTCAGTGAGTGAGGATCTGTGTGATTGAGTGACTGGGTGAATGTTTTAGTGATTCAGTGAGAGACTGATACAGCGAGTGTGTGAATCAGCGAGTGTGTGATTCAGCGAGTGTGTGATTCAGCGTGTGTGTGATTCAGCGAGTAAGTGATTCAGCGAGTAAGTGATTCAGCGCGAGAGTGATTCAGTGAGTGAGTGTTTGAGTGTTTGAATGACTGAGTGTTTCAATGACTGGGTGAATGTTTTAGTGATTCAGTGAGTGAGAGATTCAGTGAGTGAGACTTATTCACTGAGTGAGAGTTATTCAGCGAGAAGGAGAGTGATTCAGCGAGGGAGAGTGATTCAGCGAGGGAGAATGACTCAGCCAGAGAGTGATTAAGCGAGAGAGTGATTCAGCAAGTGAGTGTCTTAGTGATTGAATGACTGGGTGAATGTTTTAGTGATTCAGTGTGTGAGAGTTTCAGTGCATGACAGTGATTCAGCAAGAGATTTGTTCAGCGAGAGAGAGTGTTTCAGTGAGAGAGAGTGATTCAGTGAGAGAGAGTAATTCAGCGAGAGAATGATTCAGCGAGAGAGTGATTCAGCGAGTGAGTGATTGAATGACTGGGTGAATGTTTTAGTGATTCAGTGACTGGATGAATGTTTTAGTGATTCAGTGAGAGACTGATTCAGCGAGTGTGTGATTCAGCGAGAGAGTGATTCAGCGAGAGGGTGATTCAGTGAGAGAGTGATTCAGCGAGAGTGTGATTCAGCAAGAGAGTGATTCAGCGAGAGTGAGATTCAGCAAGAGTGAGATTCAGTGAAAGAGTGATTCAGCGAGTGAGTGATTCAGCGAGTGAGTGTTTGAGTGATTGAATGACTGGTTGATTGAATGTCTGGATGATTGTTTTAGTGATTCAGTGAGTGAGATTGATTCAGCGAGAGAGAGTGATTCAGCGAGAGAGAGTGATTCAGCGAGAGAGAATGATTAAGCGATAGAGTGATTCAGTGAGTGAGGATCTGTGTGATTGAGTGACTGGGTGAATGTTTTAGTGATTCAGTGAGAGACTGATACAGCGAGTGTGTGAATCAGCGAGTGTGTGATTCAGCGAGTGTGTGATTCAGCGAGTGTGTGATTCAGCGAGTGTGTGATTCAGCGAGTAAGTGATTCAGCGAGTAAGTGATTCAACGAGTAAGTGATTCGGCGCAAGAGTGATTCAGTGAGTGAGTGTTTGAGTGTTTGAATCACTGGGTGTTTGAAAGACTGGGTGAATTTTTTAGTGATTCAGTGAGTGAGTAATTCACTGAGTGAGAGTTATTCAGCGAGAGAGAGTGATTCAGCGAGGGAGAGTGATTCAACGAGGGAGAGTGATTCAGCGAGAGTGTGATTCAATGACTGGGTGAATGTTTTTGTGATTCAGTGATAGACTGATTCAGTGATTGTGTGATTCTACGAGAGTGTGATTCAGTGAGGGTGTGATTCAGCGAGGGTGTGATTCAGCGAGAGTGTGATTCAGTGAGGATGTGATTCAGCGAGGGTGTGATTCAGCGAGAATGTGATTCAACGAGAGAGTGATTCAGCGAAAGAGTGATTCAGCGAGAGAGTGATTCAGCGAGAGAGTGATTCAGCGAGAGCGTGAGTCAGCGAGAGAGTGATTCAGCGAGAGAGTGAATCAGCGAGTGAGTGATTCAGCGAATGAGTGATTCAGCGAGAGAGTGATTCAGCGAGAGTGTGATTCAGCGAGAGTGTGATTCAGCGAGAGGGTGATTCAGTGAGATTGAGATTCAGTGAAAGAGTGATTCAGCGAGTGAGTGATTCTCCGAGTGAGTGTTTGAGTGATTGAATGACTGGGTGATTGAATGTCTGGATGATTGTTTTAGTGATTCAGTGAGTGAGATTGATTCAGTGAGTGAGATTGATTCAGCGAGAGAGAGTGATTCAGCGAGAGAGAATGATTCAGCGAGAGAGTGATTCAGTGAGTGAGTGTCTGTGTGATTGAGTGACTGGGTGAATGATTTAGTGATTCATTGAGAGACAGATTCAGCGTGTGTGTGATTCAGCGAGTGTTTGATTCAGCGAGTTTGTGATTCAGCGAGTGTGTGTTTCAGCGAGTGTGTGATTCAGCGAGTGTGTGGATCAGCGAGTGTGTGATTCAGCGAGTAAGAGATTCAGCGAGTAAGTGATTCTGCGAGTAAGTAATTCAGTGTGAGAGTGATTCAGTAAGTGAGTGTTTGAGTGTTTGAATGAGTGGGTGTTTGAATGACTGGGTGAATGTTTTAGTGATTCAGCGAGAAAGAGTGATTCAGCGAGAGAGAATGATTCAGCGAGAGAGTGATTCAGTGAGTGAGTGTCTACATGATTGAGTGACTGGGTGAATGATTTAATGATTCAGTGAGAGACTGATTCAGCGAGTGTGTGATTCAGCGAGTGTGTGATTCAGCGAGTGTGTGATTCAGCGAGTGTGTGATTCAGCGAGTGTGTGATTCAGCGAGTGTGTGATTCAGCGAGTGTGTGATTCAGCGAGTAAGTGATTCAGCGAGTAAGTGATTCAGCGAGTAAGTAATTCAGCGCGAAAGTGATTCAGTGAGTGAGTGTTTGAGTGTTTGAATGACTGGGTGTTTGAATGACTGGGTGAATGTTTTAGTGATTCAGTGAGTGAGAGATTCAGTGAGTGAGACTAATTCCCTGAGCGAGAGTTATTCAGCGAGGGAGAGTTATTCAGCGAGACAGAGTGATTCAGCGAGAGAGTGATTCAGCGAGAGAGTGATTCCGCGATAGAGTGATTCAGCGAGAGAGTGATTCAGCGAGAGTGTGATTCAGCGAGAGTGAGATTCAGCGAAAGTGAGATTAAGTGAGAGAGTGATTCAGCGAGTGAGTGATTCAGTGAGTGAGTGTTTGAGTGATTGAATGACTGGGTGATTGAATGTCTGGATGATTGTTTTAGTGATTCAGTGAGTGAGATTGATTCAGCGAGAGTGATTCAGCGAGAGAGAGTGATTCAGCGAGAGAGAGTGATTCAGAGAGAGAGAATGATTCAGCGAGAGAGTGATCCAGTGAGTGTCTATGTGATTGAGTGACTTGGTGAATGATTTAATGAGTCAGTGAGAGACTGATTCAGCGAGTGTGTGATTCAGCGAGTGTGTGATTCAGCGAGTAAGTGATTCAGTGAGTGTGTGATTCAGCAAGTAAGTGATTCAGCGAGTAAGTGATTCAGCGAGTAACTGACTCAGCGTGAGAGTGATTCAGTGAGTGAGTGTTTGAGTGTTTGAATGACTGGGTGTTTGAATGACTGGGTGAATGTTTTAGTGATTCAGTGAGTGAGAGATTCAGTGAGTGAGACTAATTCACTTAGTGAGAGTTAATCAGCGAGAGAGAGTGATTCAGCGAGAGAGTGATTCACCGAGCGAGTGATTCAATGAGACAGAGTGACTCAGCCAGAGAGTGATTTAGCGAGAGAGTGATTCAGTGAGTGAGTGTCTTAGTGATTGAATGACTGGGTGAATGTTTTAGTGATTCAGTGAGTGAGAGTTTCAGTGCATGACAGTTATTCAGCGAGAGAGTATTTCAGTGAGAGAGTTGTTCAGCGAGAGAGAGTGTTTCAGTGAGAGAGAGTGATTCAGTGAGAGAGAGTGATTCAGCGAAAGAGAGTGATTCAGCAAAAGAGAGTGATTCAGCGAGAGAGAGTGATTCAGCGAGAGAGAGTGATTCAGCGAGAGAGAGTGATTCAGCAAGAGCGTGATTCACCGAGAGAGTGATTCAGAGAGAGAGTGTTATTCAGCGAGTAACTGATTGAATGACTGGGTGAATGTTTTAGTGATTGAGTGAGTGAGATATTCAGTGAGTGAGAGTGATTCAGCTAGAGTGTGATTCAGCGAGTGTGTGATTCAGCGAGTGTGTGATTCAGCGAGTGTTTGATTCAGCAAGTAAGTGATTCAGCGAGTAAGTAATTCAGCGTGAGAGTGATTCAGTAAGTGAGTGTTTGAGTGTTTGAATGAGTGGGTGTTTGAGTGACTGGGTGAATGTTTTAGTGATTCAGCGAGAAAGAGTGATTCAGCGAGAGAGAATGATTCAGCGAGAGAGTGATTCAGTGAGTGAGTGTCTACATGATTGAGTGACTGGGTGAATGATTTAATGATTCAGTGAGAGACTGATTCAGCGAGTGTGTGATTCAGCGAGTGTGTGATTCAGCGAGTGTGTGATTCAGCGAGTGTGTGATTCAGCGAGTGTGTGATTCAGCGAGTGTGTGATTCAGCGAGTAAGTGATTCAGCGAGTAAGTGATTCAGCGAGTAAGTAATTCAGCGCGAGAGTGATTCAGTGAGTGAGTGTTTGAGTGTTTGAATGACTGGGTGTTTGAATGACTGGGTGAATGTTTTAGTGATTCAGTGAGTGAGAGATTCAGTGAGTGAGACTAATTCCCTGAGCGAGAGTTATTCAGCGAGGGAGAGTTATTCAGCGAGACAGAGTGATTCAGCGAGAGAGTGATTCAGCGAGAGAGTGATTCCGCGATAGAGTGATTCAGCGAGAGAGTGATTCAGCGAGAGTGTGATTCAGCGAGAGTGAGATTCAGCGAAAGTGAGATTAAGTGAGAGAGTGATTCAGCGAGTGAGTGATTCAGCGAGTGAGTGTTTGAGTGATTGAATGACTGGGTGATTGAATGTCTGGATGATTGTTTTAGTGATTCAGTGAGTGAGATTGATTCAGCGAGAGTGATTCAGCGAGAGAGAGTGATTCAGCGAGAGAGAGTGATTCAGAGAGAGAGAATGATTCAGCGAGAGAGTGATCCAGTGAGTGTCTATGTGATTGAGTGACTTGGTGAATGATTTAATGAGTCAGTGAGAGACTGATTCAGCGAGTGTGTGATTCAGCGAGTGTGTGATTCAGCGAGTAAGTGATTCAGTGAGTGTGTGATTCAGCAAGTAAGTGATTCAGCGAGTAAGTGATTCAGCGAGTAACTGACTCAGCGTGAGAGTGATTCAGTGAGTGAGTGTTTGAGTGTTTGAATGACTGGGTGTTTGAATGACTGGGTGAATGTTTTAGTGATTCAGTGAGTGAGAGATTCAGTGAGTGAGACTAATTCACTTAGTGAGAGTTAATCAGCGAGAGAGAGTGATTCAGCGAGAGAGTGATTCACCGAGCGAGTGATTCAATGAGACAGAGTGACTCAGCCAGAGAGTGATTTAGCGAGAGAGTGATTCAGTGAGTGAGTGTCTTAGTGATTGAATGACTGGGTGAATGTTTTAGTGATTCAGTGAGTGAGAGTTTCAGTGCATGACAGTTATTCAGCGAGAGAGTGTTTCAGTGAGAGAGTTGTTCAGCGAGAGAGAGTGTTTCAGTGAGAGAGAGTGATTCAGTGAGAGAGAGTGATTCAGCGAAAGAGAGTGATTCAGCAAAAGAGAGTGATTCAGCGAGAGAGAGTGATTCAGCGAGAGAGAGTGATTCAGCGAGAGAGAGTGATTCAGCAAGAGCGTGATTCACCGAGAGAGTGATTCAGAGAGAGAGTGTTATTCAGCGAGTAACTGATTGAATGACTGGGTGAATGTTTTAGTGATTGAGTGAGTGAGATATTCAGTGAGTGAGAGTGATTCAGCGAGAGTGTGATTCAGCGAGTGAGTGATTCAGCGAGTGTGTGATTCAGCGAGTGTTTGATTCAGCAAGTAAGTGATTCAGCGAGTAAGTAATTCAGCGTGAGAGTGATTCAGTAAGTGAGTGTTTGAGTGTTTGAATGAGTGGGTGTTTGAGTGACTGGGTGAATGTTTTAGTGATTCAGCGAGAAAGAGTGATTCAGCGAGAGAGAATGATTCAGCGAGAGAGTGATTCAGTGAGTGAGTGTCTACATGATTGAGTGACTGGGTGAATGATTTAATGATTCAGTGAGAGACTGATTCAGCGAGTGTGTGATTCAGCGAGTGTGTGATTCAGCGAGTGTGTGATTCAGCGAGTGTGTGATTCAGCGAGTGTGTGATTCAGCGAGTGTGTGATTCAGCGAGTGTGTGATTCAGCGAGTAAGTGATTCAGCGAGTAAGTGATTCAGCGAGTAAGTAATTCAGCGCGAGAGTGATTCAGTGAGTGAGTGTTTGAGTGTTTGAATGACTGGGTGTTTGAATGACTGGGTGAATGTTTTAGTGATTCAGTGAGTGAGAGATTCAGTGAGTGAGACTAATTCCCTGAGCGAGAGTTATTCAGCGAGGGAGAGTTATTCAGCGAGACAGAGTGATTCAGCGAGAGAGTGATTCAGCGAGAGAATGATTCCGCGATAGAGTGATTCAGCGAGAGAGTGATTCAGCGAGAGTGTGATTCAGCGAGAGTGAGATTCAGCGAAAGTGAGATTAAGTGAGAGAGTGATTCAGCGAGTGAGTGATTCAGTGAGTGAGTGTTTGAGTGATTGAATGACTGGGTGATTGAATGTCTGGATGATTGTTTTAGTGATTCAGTGAGTGAGATTGATTCAGCGAGAGTGATTCAGCGAGAGAGAGTGATTCAGCGAGAGAGAGTGATTCAGAGAGAGAGAATGATTCAGCGAGAGAGTGATCCAGTGAGTGTCTATGTGATTGAGTGACTTGGTGAATGATTTAATGAGTCAGTGAGAGACTGATTCAGCGAGTGTGTGATTCAGCGAGTGTGTGATTCAGCGAGTAAGTGATTCAGTGAGTGTGTGATTCAGCAAGTAAGTGATTCAGCGAGTAAGTGATTCAGCGAGTAACTGACTCAGCGTGAGAGTGATTCAGTGAGTGAGTGTTTGAGTGTTTGAATGACTGGGTGTTTGAATGACTGGGTGAATGTTTTAGTGATTCAGTGAGTGAGAGATTCAGTGAGTGAGACTAATTCACTTAGTGAGAGTTAATCAGCGAGAGAGAGTGATTCAGCGAGGGAGAGTGATTCAGCGAGAGAGTGATTCACTGAGCGAGTGATTCAATGAGACAGAGTGACTCAGCCAGAGAGTGATTTAGCGAGAGAGTGATTCAGCGAGAGAATGTCTTAGTGATTGAATGACTGGGTGAATGTTTTAGTCATTCAGAGAGTGAGAGTTTCAGTGCATGACAGTGATTCAGCGAGAGAGTGTTTCAGCGAGAGAGTTGTTCAGCGAGAGAGAGTGTTTCAGTGAGAGAGAGTGATTCAGTGAGAGCGAGTGATTCAGCGAAAGGGAGTGATTCAGCGAGAGAGAGTGATTCAGCAAGGGCGTGATTCAGCGAGTGAGTGATTGAATGACTGGGTGAATGTTTTAGTGATTGAGTGAGTGAGATATTCAGTGAGAGAGAGTGATTCAGCGAGAGTGTGATTCAGCGAGTGTGTGATTCAGTGATTGTGTGATTCAGCGAGTGTGTGATTCAGCGAATGTGTGATTCAGCGATTGTGTGATTCAGCGAGTGCGTGATTCAGCGAGTAAGTGATTCAGCGAGTAAGTAATTCAGCGCGAGAGTGATTCAGTGAGTGAGTGTTTGAGTGTTTGAATGACTTGGTGTTTGAATGACTGGGTGAATGTTTTTGTGATTCAGCGAGAGAGAATGATTCAGCGAGAGAGTGATTCAGTGAGTGAGTGTCTATGTGATTGAGTGACTGGGTGAATGATTTAATGAATCAGTGAGAGACTGATTCAGCGAGTGTGTGATTCAGCGAGTGTGTGATTCAGCGAGTGTGTGATTCAGCGAGTGTGTGATTCAGCGAGTGTGTGATTCAGCGAGAGTGTGATTCAGCGAGAGTGTGATTCAGCGAGTGTGTGCTTCAGCGAGTAAGTAATTCAGCGCGAGAGTGATTTAATGAGTGAGTGTTTGAGTGTTTGAATGACTGGGTGAATGTTTTAGTGATTCAGTGAGTGAGAGATTCAGTGAGTGAGACTAATTCACTGAGTGAGTGTTACTCAGCGAGAGAGAGTTATTCAGCGAGAGAGTGATTCACTGAGGGAGTGATTCAACGAGACAGAGTGACTCAGCCAGAGAGTGATTTAGCGAGAGAGTGATTCAGTGAGTGAGTGTCTTAGTGATTGAATGACTGGGTGAATGTTTTAGTGATTCAGTGAGTGAGAGTTTCAGTGCATGACAGTTATTCAGCGAGAGAGTGTTTCAGTGAGAGAGTTGTTCAGCGAGAGAGAGTGTTTCAGTGAGAGAGAGTGATTCAGTGAGAGAGAGTGATTCAGCGAAAGAGAGTGATTCAGCAAAAGAGAGTGATTCAGCGAGAGAGAGTGATTCAGCGAGAGAGAGTGATTCAGCGAGAGAGAGTGATTCAGCAAGAGCGTGATTCACCGAGAGAGTGATTCAGAGAGAGAGTGTTATTCAGCGAGTAACTGATTGAATGACTGGGTGAATGTTTTAGTGATTGAGTGAGTGAGATATTCAGTGAGTGAGAGTGATTCAGCGAGAGTGTGATTCAGCGAGTGTGTGATTCAGCGAGTGTGTGATTCAGCGAGTGTTTGATTCAGCAAGTAAGTGATTCAGCGAGTAAGTAATTCAGCGTGAGAGTGATTCAGTAAGTGAGTGTTTGAGTGTTTGAATGAGTGGGTGTTTGAATGACTGGGTGAATGTTTTAGTGATTCAGCGAGAAAGAGTGATTCAGCGAGAGAGAATGATTCAGCGAGAGAGTGATTCAGTGAGTGAGTGTCTACATGATTGAGTGACTGGGTGAATGATTTAATGATTCAGTGAGAGACTGATTCAGCGAGTGTGTGATTCAGCGAGTGTGTGATTCAGCGAGTGTGTGATTCAGCGAGTGTGTGATTCAGCGAGTGTGTGATTCAGCGAGTGTGTGATTCAGCGAGTAAGTGATTCAGCGAGTAAGTGATTCAGCGAGTAAGTAATTCAGCGCGAGAGTGATTCAGTGAGTGAGTGTTTGAGTGTTTGAACGACTGGGTGTTTGAATGACTGGGTGAATGTTTTAGTGATTCAGTGAGTGAGAGATTCAGTGAGTGAGACTAATTCCCTGAGCGAGAGTTATTCAGCGAGGGAGAGTTATTCAGCGAGACAGAGTGATTCAGCGAGAGAGTGATTCAGCGAGAGAGTGATTCCGCGATAGAGTGATTCAGCGAGAGAGTGATTCAGCGAGAGTGTGATTCAGCGAGAGTGAGATTCAGCGAAAGTGAGATTAAGTGAGAGAGTGATTCAGCGAGTGAGTGATTCAGTGAGTGAGTGTTTGAGTGATTGAATGACTGGGTGATTGAATGTCTGGATGATTGTTTTAGTGATTCAGTGAGTGAGATTGATTCAGCGAGAGTGATTCAGCGAGAGAGAGTGATTCAGCGAGAGAGAGTGATTCAGAGAGAGAGAATGATTCAGCGAGAGAGTGATCCAGTGAGTGAGTGTCTATGTGACTGAGTGACTTGGTGAATGATTTAATGAGTCAGTGAGAGACTGATTCAGCAAGTGTGTGATTCAGCGAGTAATAGATTCAGCGAGTAAGTGATTCTGCGAGTAAGTAATTCAGTGCGAGAGTGATTCAGTGAGTGAGTGTTTGAGTGTTTGAATGACTGGGTGTTTGAATGACTGGGTGAATGTTTTAGTGATTCAGTGAGTGAGAGATTCAGTGAGTGAGACTAATTCACTGATTGAGAGTTAGTCAGCAAGGGAGAGTGATTCAGCGATGGAGAGTGATTCAGCGAGGGAGAGTGACTCAGCCAGAGAATGATTTAGCGAGAGAGTAATTCAGCGAGTGAGTGTCTTAGTGAGTGAATGACTGGTTGAATGTTTTAGTGATTCAGTGAGTGAGAGTTTAGGTGCATGACAGTGATTCAGCAAGAGAGTGTTTCAGCGAGCGTGTTGTTCAGCGAAAGTGAGTGATTCAGTGAGAGAGAGTGATTCAGCAAGAAAGAGTGATTCAGCAAGAGAGGGTGATTCAGGGAGAGAGAGTGATTCAGCGAGAGAGAGTGATTCAGCAAGGGCGTGATTCACCGAGAGAGTGATTCAGAGAGAGAGTGTGATTCAGTGAGTGTGTGATTCAGCGAATGTGTGATTCAGCGAGTGTGTGATTCAACAATTGAGTGTTTGAGTGATTGAATGACTGGGTGATTGAATGACTGGGTGAATGTTTTAGTGATTCAGTGAGTGAGAGATTCAGTGAGTGAGAGTTATTCAATAAGAAAGAGTGATTCAGCAAGGGAGTGTGATTCAGCGAGAGAGTGATTCAGCGAGAGAGTGATTCAGCGAGAGAATTGTTTAGCGAGAGAGTGATTCGGCGAGAGAGTGATTCGGCGCGAGAATGATTCGGCGAGAGAGTGATTCGGCGAGTGAGTGATTCAGCGAGTGAGTGATTCAGCGAGTGAGTGATTCAGCGTGTGAGTGATTCAGAGTGTGATTGATTCAGAGTTTGAGTGTTTGAGTGATTGAATGTCTGGATGATTGTTTTAGTGATTCAGTGATTGAGAGTGATTCAGCGAGAGAGATTGATTCAGCGAGTGACTGTCTGATTGATTGAGTTACTGGATGAATGCTTTAGTGATTCAGTGAGAGACTGATTCAGCAAGTGTTTGATTCAGCGAGAGAGTGATTCAGTGAGAGAGTGATTCAGCGAGAGAGTGATTCAGCGAGAGAGTGATTCTGCGAGTGAGTGAGTGATTGAATGACTGGGTGATTGAATGACTGGTTGAATGTTTTAGTGTTTCAGTGAGTGAGAGTGATTCAGCGAGACCGCGAGAGAGAGTGATTCAGCGAGAGAGAGTGATTCAGCAAGAGAGTGATTCAGCGAGAGAGAGTGATTCAGCGAGAGAGAGTGATTCAGCAAGAGAGAGTGATTCAGCGAGAGATAGTGATTCAGCGAGAGAGAGTGATTCAGCGAGAGAGTGACTCAGCGAGAGAGTGATTCAGCGAGTGATCGATTCAGCGAGAGGGTTATTCAGCGAGTGAGTAGGTGATTGAATGACTGGATGACTGGATGACTGGGTGAATGTTTTAGTGATTCAGTGAGTGAGAGTGATTCAGCGAGAGAGAGTGATTCAGCGAGAGAGTGATTCAGCGAGAGAGTGATTCCGCGATAGAGTGATTCAGCGAGAGAGTGATTCAGCGAGTGAGTGATTCAGCGAGTGAGTGTTTGAGTGATTGAATGACTGGGTGATTGAATGTCTGGATGATTGTTTTAGTGATTCAGTGAGTGAGATTGATTCAGCGAGAGTGATTCAGCGAGAGAGAGTGATTCAGAGAGAGAGAATGATTCAGCGAGAGAGTGATCCAGTGAGTGAGTGTCTATGTGATTGAGTGACTTGGTGAATGATTTAATGAGTCAGTGAGAGACTGATTCAGCGAGTGTGTGATTCAGCGAGTGTGTGATTTAGCGAGTGTGTGATTCAGCGAGTAAGTGATTCAGCGAGTAAGTGATTCTGCGAGTAAGTAATTCAGTGCGAGAGCGATTCAGTGAGTGAGTGTTTGAGTGTTTGAATGACTGGGTTTTTGAATGACTGGGTGAATGTTTTAGTGATTCAGTGAGTGAGAGATTCAGTGAGTGAGACTAATTCACTGATTGAGAGTTATTCAGCAAGGGAGAGTGATTCAGCGAGGGAGAGTGATTCAGCGAGGGAGAATGACTCAGCCAGAGAGTGATTTAGCGAGAGAGTAATTCAGCGAGTGAGTGTCTTAGTGATTGAATGACTGGGTGAATGTTTTAGTGATTCAGTGAGTGAGAGTTTCAGTGCATGACAGTGATTCAGCGAGAGAGTTGTTCAGCGAGAGAGAGTGTTTCAGTGAGAGTGATTCAGAGAGAGAGAGTGATTCAGTGAGAGAGAGTGATTCAGCGAGAGAGAGTGATTCAGCGAGAGAGAGTGATTCAGCGAAAGAGTGATTCAGCGAGAGAGTGATTCAGCGAGGTAATGATTCAGCGAGAGAGTGATTCAGCGAGTGAGTGACTGAATGACTGGGTGAATGTTTTAGTGATTCAGTGACTGGATGAATGTTTTAGTGATTCAGTGAGAGACTGTTTCAGCGAGAGTGCGATTCAGCGAGAGAGTGATTCAGCGAGAGGGTGATTCAGTGTGAGAGTGATTCAGCGAGAGAGTGATTCAGTGAGAGAGTGATTCAGTGAGAGAGTGATTCAGCGAGAGTGAGATTCAGCAGGAGTGAGATTCAGTGAAAGAGTGATTCAGCGAGTGAGTGATTCAGCACGTGAGTGTTTGAGTGATTGAATGACTGGTTGATTGAATGTCTGGATGATTGTTTTAGTGATTCAGTGAGTGAGATTGATTCAGCGCGAGAGAGTGATTCAGCGAGAGAGAATGATTAAGCGAGAGAGTGATTCAGTGAGTGAGGGTCTGTGTGATTGAGTGACTGGGTAAATGTTTTAGTGATTCAGCGAGTGTGTGATTAAGCGAGTAAGTAATTCAGCGCGAGAGTGATTCAGTGAGTGAGTGTTTGAGTGTTTGAATGACTGGGTGTTTGAAAGACTGGGTGAATGTTTTAGTGATTCAGTGAGTGAGTAATTCAGTGAGTGAGACTAATTCACTGAGTGAGAGTTATTCAGCGAGAGAGTGTGATTCAGCGAGGGAGAGTGATTCAGCGAGAGAGTGATTCAGCGAGAGAGTGATTCAGCGAGAGAGTGATTCAGCGAGACAGTGATTCAGCGAGAGAGAGTGATTCAGCAAGAGAGTGATTCAGCGAGAGAGTGATTCAGCGAGAGTGTGTTTCAGTGAGAGTGTGATTCAGCGAGAGTGTGATTCAGCGAGAGTGTGATTCAGTGAGTGAGTGATTGAATGACTGGGTGAATGTTTTTGTGAGTCAGTGAGAGACTGATTCAGCGAGTGTGTGATTCAGCGAGGGTGTGATTCAGCGAGGATGTGATTCAGCGAGGGTGTGATTCAGCGAGAGTGTGATTCAGCGAGAGTGTGATTCAGCGAGAGTGTGATTCAGCGAGTGAGTGTTTGAGTGATTGAATGAATGGGTGTTTGAATGTCTGGATGATTGTTTTAGTGATTCAGTGAGTGAGATTGATTCAGCAAGAGAGAGTGATTCAGCGAGAGAGAATGATTCAGCGAGAGAGTGATCCAGTGAGTGAGTGTCTATGTGATTGAGTGACTTGGTGAATGATTTAATGAGTCAGTGAGAGACTGATTTAGCGAGTGTGTGATTCAGCGAGTGTGTGATTCAGCGAGTGTGTGATTCAGCGAGTGTGTGATTCAACGAGTAAGTGATTCAGCGAGTAACTGACTCAGCGTGAGAGTGATTCAGTGAGTGAGTGTTTGAGTGTTTGAATGACTGAGTGTTTGAATGACTGGGTGAATGTTTTAGTGATTCAGTGAGTGAGAGATTCAGTGAGTGAGACTAATTCACTGAGTGAGAGTTATTCAGCGAGGGAGAGTTATTCAGCGAGGGAGAGTGATTCAGCGAGGGAGTGATTCAGCGAGAGAGTGATTCCGCGATAGAGTGATTCAGCGAGAGAGTGATTCAGCGAGAGTGTGATTCAGCGAGAGTGAGATTCAGCGAAAGTGAGATTAAGTGAGAGAGTGATTCAGCGAGTGAGTGATTCAGTGAGTGAGTGTTTGAGTGATTGAATGACTGGGTGATTGAATGTCTGGATGATTGTTTTAGTGATTCAGTGAGTGAGATTGATTCAGCGAGAGTGATTCAGCGAGAGAGAGTGATTCAGCGAGAGAGAGTGATTCAGAGAGAGAGAATGATTCAGCGAGAGAGTGATCCAGTGAGTGAGTGTCTATGTGACTGAGTGACTTGGTGAATGATTTAATGAGTCAGTGAGAGACTGATTCAGCAAGTGTGTGATTCAGCGAGTAAGAGATTCAGCGAGTAAGTGATTCTGCGAGTAAGTAATTCAGTGCGAGAGTGATTCAGTGAGTGAGTGTTTGAGTGTTTGAATGATTGGATGTTTGAATGACTGGGTGAATGTTTTAGTGATTCAGTGAGTGAGAGATTCAGTGAGTGAGACTAATTCACTGATTGAGAGTTAGTCAGCAAGGGAGAGTGATTCAGCGATGGAGAGTGATTCAGCGAGGGAGAGTGACTCAGCCAGAGAATGATTTAGCGAGAGAGTAATTCAGCGAGTGAGTGTCTTAGTGAGTGAATGACTGGCTGAATGTTTTAGTGATTCAGTGAGTGAGAGTTTAGGTGCATGACAGTGATTCAACAAGAGAGTGTTTCAGCGAGCGTGTTGTTCAGCGAGAGTGAGTGATTCAGTGAGAGAGAGTGATTCAGCAAGAAAGAGTGATTCAGCGAGAGAGGGTGATTCAGGGAGAGAGAGTGATTCAGCGAGAGAGAGTGATTCAGCAAGGGCGTGATTCACCGAGAGAGTGATTCAGAGAGAGAGTGTGATTCAGTGAGTGTGTGATTCAGCGAATGTGTGATTCAGCGAGTGTGTGATTCAACAATTGAGTGTTTGAGTGATTGAATGACTGGGTGATTGAATGACTGGGTGAATGTTTTAGTGATTCAGTGAGTGAGAGATTCAGTGAGTGAGAGTTATTCAATAAGAAAGAGTGATTCAGCAAGGGAGTGTGATTCAGCGAGAGAGTGATTCAGCGAGAGAGTGATTCAGCGAGAGAATTGTTTAGCGAGAGAGTGATTCGGCGAGAGAGTGATTCGGCGCGAGAATGATTCGGCGAGAGAGTGATTCGGCGAGTGAGTGATTCAGCGAGTGAGTGATTCAGCGAGTGAGTGATTCAGCGTGTGAGTGATTCAGAGTGTGATTGATTCAGAGTTTGAGTGTTTGAGTGATTGAATGTCTGGATGATTGTTTTAGTGATTCAGTGATTGAGAGTGATTCAGCGAGAGAGATTGATTCAGCGAGTGACTGTCTGATTGATTGAGTTACTGGATGAATGCTTTAGTGATTCAGTGAGAGACTGATTCAGCAAGTGTTTGATTCAGCGAGAGAGTGATTCAGTGAGAGAGTGATTCAGCGAGAGAGTGATTCAGCGAGAGAGTGATTCTGCGAGTGAGTGAGTGATTGAATGACTGGGTGATTGAATGACTGGTTGAATGTTTTAGTGTTTCAGTGAGTGAGAGTGATTCAGCGAGACCGCGAGAGAGAGTGATTCAGCGAGAGAGAGTGATTCAGCAAGAGAGTGATTCAGCGAGAGAGAGTGATTCAGCGAGAGAGAGTGATTCAGCAAGAGAGAGTGATTCAGCGAGAGATAGTGATTCAGCGAGAGAGAGTGATTCAGCGAGAGAGTGACTCAGCGAGAGAGTGATTCAGCGAGTGATCGATTCAGCGAGAGGGTTATTCAGCGAGTGAGTAGGTGATTGAATGACTGGATGACTGGATGACTGGGTGAATGTTTTAGTGATTCAGTGAGTGAGAGTGATTCAGCGAGAGAGAGTGATTCAGCGAGAGAGTGATTCAGCGAGAGAGTGATTCCGCGATAGAGTGATTCAGCGAGAGAGTGATTCAGCGAGTGAGTGATTCAGCGAGTGAGTGTTTGAGTGATTGAATGACTGGGTGATTGAATGTCTGGATGATTGTTTTAGTGATTCAGTGAGTGAGATTGATTCAGCGAGAGTGATTCAGCGAGAGAGAGTGATTCAGAGAGAGAGAATGATTCAGCGAGAGAGTGATCCAGTGAGTGAGTGTCTATGTGATTGAGTGACTTGGTGAATGATTTAATGAGTCAGTGAGAGACTGATTCAGCGAGTGTGTGATTCAGCGAGTGTGTGATTTAGCGAGTGTGTGATTCAGCGAGTAAGTGATTCAGCGAGTAAGTGATTCTGCGAGTAAGTAATTCAGTGCGAGAGCGATTCAGTGAGTGAGTGTTTGAGTGTTTGAATGACTGGGTTTTTGAATGACTGGGTGAATGTTTTAGTGATTCAGTGAGTGAGAGATTCAGTGAGTGAGACTAATTCACTGATTGAGAGTTATTCAGCAAGGGAGAGTGATTCAGCGAGGGAGAGTGATTCAGCGAGGGAGAATGACTCAGCCAGAGAGTGATTTAGCGAGAGAGTAATTCAGCGAGTGAGTGTCTTAGTGATTGAATGACTGGGTGAATGTTTTAGTGATTCAGTGAGTGAGAGTTTCAGTGCATGACAGTGATTCAGCGAGAGAGTTGTTCAGCGAGAGAGAGTGTTTCAGTGAGAGTGATTCAGAGAGAGAGAGTGATTCAGTGAGAGAGAGTGATTCAGCGAGAGAGAGTGATTCAGCGAGAGAGAGTGATTCAGCGAAAGAGTGATTCAGCGAGAGAGTGATTCAGCGAGGTAATGATTCAGCGAGAGAGTGATTCAGCGAGTGAGTGACTGAATGACTGGGTGAATGTTTTAGTGATTCAGTGACTGGATGAATGTTTTAGTGATTCAGTGAGAGACTGTTTCAGCGAGAGTGCGATTCAGCGAGAGAGTGATTCAGCGAGAGAGTGATTCAGTGAGAGAGTGATTCAGTGAGAGAGTGATTCAGCGAGAGTGAGATTCAGCAGGAGTGAGATTCAGTGAAAGAGTGATTCAGCGAGTGAGTGATTCAGCACGTGAGTGTTTGAGTGATTGAATGACTGGTTGATTGAATGTCTGGATGATTGTTTTAGTGATTCAGTGAGTGAGATTGATTCAGCGCGAGAGAGTGATTCAGCGAGAGAGAATGATTAAGCGAGAGAGTGATTCAGTGAGTGAGGGTCTGTGTGATTGAGTGACTGGGTAAATGTTTTAGTGATTCAGCGAGTGTGTGATTAAGCGAGTAAGTAATTCAGCGCGAGAGTGATTCAGTGAGTGAGTGTTTGAGTGTTTGAATGACTGGGTGTTTGAAAGACTGGGTGAATGTTTTAGTGATTCAGTGAGTGAGTAATTCAGTGAGTGAGACTAATTCACTGAGTGAGAGTTATTCAGCGAGAGAGTGTGATTCAGCGAGGGAGAGTGATTCAGCGAGAGAGTGATTCAGCGAGAGAGTGATTCAGCGAGAGAGTGATTCAGCGAGACAGTGATTCAGCGAGAGAGAGTGATTCAGCAAGAGAGTGATTCAGCGAGAGAGTGATTCAGCGAGAGTGTGTTTCAGTGAGAGTGTGATTCAGCGAGAGTGTGATTCAGCGAGAGTGTGATTCAGTGAGTGAGTGATTGAATGACTGGGTGAATGTTTTTGTGAGTCAGTGAGAGACTGATTCAGCGAGTGTGTGATTCAGCGAGGGTGTGATTCAGCGAGGATGTGATTCAGCGAGGGTGTGATTCAGCGAGAGTGTGATTCAGCGAGAGTGTGATTCAGCGAGAGTGTGATTCAGCGAGTGAGTGTTTGAGTGATTGAATGAATGGGTGTTTGAATGTCTGGATGATTGTTTTAGTGATTCAGTGAGTGAGATTGATTCAGCAAGAGAGAGTGATTCAGCGAGAGAGAATGATTCAGCGAGAGAGTGATCCAGTGAGTGAGTGTCTATGTGATTGAGTGACTTGGTGAATGATTTAATGAGTCAGTGAGAGACTGATTTAGCGAGTGTGTGATTCAGCGAGTGTGTGATTCAGCGAGTGTGTGATTCAGCGAGTGTGTGATTCAACGAGTAAGTGATTCAGCGAGTAACTGACTCAGCGTGAGAGTGATTCAGTGAGTGAGTGTTTGAGTGTTTGAATGACTGAGTGTTTGAATGACTGGGTGAATGTTTTAGTGATTCAGTGAGTGAGAGATTCAGTGAGTGAGACTAATTCACTGAGTGAGAGTTATTCAGCGAGGGAGAGTTATTCAGCGAGGGAGAGTGATTCAGCGAGGGAGTGATTCAGCGAGAGAGTGATTCCGCGATAGAGTGATTCAGCGAGAGAGTGATTCAGCGAGAGTGTGATTCAGCGAGAGTGAGATTCAGCGAAAGTGAGATTAAGTGAGAGAGTGATTCAGCGAGTGAGTGATTCAGCGAGTGAGTGTTTGAGTGATTGAATGACTGGGTGATTGAATGTCTGGATGATTGTTTTAGTGATTCAGTGAGTGAGATTGATTCAGCGAGAGTGATTCAGCGAGAGAGAGAGTTTCAGCGAGAGAGAGTGATTCAGAGAGAGAGAATGATTCAGCGAGAGAGTGATCCAGTGAGTGAGTGTCTATGTGACTGAGTGACTTGGTGAATGATTTAATGAGTCAGTGAGAGACTGATTCAGCGAGTGTGTGATTCTGCGAGTAATAGATTCAGCGAGTAAGTGATTCTGCGAGTAAGTAATTCAGTGCGAGAGTGATTCAGTGAGTGAGTGTTTGAGTGTTTGAATGACTGGGTGTTTGAATGACTGGGTGAATGTTTTAGTGATTCAGTGAGTGAGAGATTCAGTGAGTGAGACTAATTCACTGATTGAGAGTTAGTCAGCAAGGGAGAGTGATTCAGCGATGGAGAGTGATTCAGCGAGGGAGAGTGACTCAGCCAGAGAATGATTTAGCGAGAGAGTAATTCAGCGAGTGAGTGTCTTAGTGAGTGAATGACTGGCTGAATGTTTTAGTGATTCAGTGAGTGAGAGTTTAGGTGCATGACAGTGATTCAGCAAGAGAGTGTTTCAGCGAGCGTGTTGTTCAGCGAGAGTGAGTGATTCAGTGAGAGAGAGTGATTCAGCAAGAAAGAGTGATTCAGCAAGAGAGGGTGATTCAGGGAGAGAGAGTGATTCAGCGAGAGAGAGTGATTCAGCAAGGGCGTGATTCACCGAGAGAGTGATTCAGAGAGAGAGTGTGATTCAGTGAGTGTGTGATTCAGCGAATGTGTGATTCAGCGAGTGTGTGATTCAACAATTGAGTGTTTGAGTGATTGAATGACTGGGTGATTGAATGACTGGGTGAATGTTTTAGTGATTCAGTGAGTGAGAGATTCAGTGAGTGAGAGTTATTCAATAAGAAAGAGTGATTCAGCAAGGGAGTGTGATTCAGCGAGAGAGTGATTCAGCGAGAGAGAGATTCAGCGAGAGAATTGTTTAGCGAGAGAGTGATTCGGCGAGAGAGTGATTCGGCGCGAGAATGATTCGGCGAGAGAGTGATTCGGCGAGTGAGTGATTCAGCGAGTGAGTGATTCAGCGAGTGAGTGATTCAGCGTGTGAGTGATTCAGAGTGTGATTGATTCAGAGTTTGAGTGTTTGAGTGATTGAATGTCTGGATGATTGTTTTAGTGATTCAGTGATTGAGAGTGATTCAGCGAGAGAGATTGATTCAGCGAGTGACTGTCTGATTGATTGAGTTACTGGATGAATGCTTTAGTGATTCAGTGAGAGACTGATTCAGCAAGTGTTTGATTCAGCGAGAGAGTGATTCAGTGAGAGAGTGATTCAGCGAGAGAGTGATTCAGCGAGAGAGTGATTCTGCGAGTGAGTGAGTGATTGAATGACTGGGTGATTGAATGACTGGTTGAATGTTTTAGTGTTTCAGTGAGTGAGAGTGATTCAGCGAGACCGCGAAAGAGAGTGATTCAGCGAGAGAGAGTGATTCAGCAAGAGAGTGATTCAGCGAGAGAGAGTGATTCAGCGAGAGAGAGTGATTCAGCAAGAGAGAGTGATTCAGCGAGAGATAGTGATTCAGCGAGAGAGAGTGATTCAGCGAGAGAGTGACTCAGCGAGAGAGTGATTCAGCGAGTGATCGATTCAGCGAGAGGGTTATTCAGCGAGTGAGTAGGTGATTGAATGACTGGATGACTGGATGACTGGGTGAATGTTTTAGTGATTCAGTGAGTGAGAGTGATTCAGCAAGAGAGAGTGATTCAGCGAGAGAGAATGATTCAGCGAGAGAGTGATCCAGTGAGTGAGTGTCTATGTGATTGAGTGACTTGGTGAATGATTTAATGAGTCAGTGAGAGACTGATTTAGCGAGTGTGTGATTCAGCGAGTGTGTGATTCAGCGAGTGTGTGATTCAGCGAGTGTGTGATTCAACGAGTAAGTGATTCAGCGAGTAACTGACTCAGCGTGAGAGTGATTCAGTGAGTGAGTGTTTGAGTGTTTGAATGACTGAGTGTTTGAATGACTGGGTGAATGTTTTAGTGATTCAGTGAGTGAGAGATTCAGTGAGTGAGACTAATTCACTGAGTGAGAGTTATTCAGCGAGGGAGAGTTATTCAGCGAGGGAGAGTGATTCAGCGAGGGAGTGATTCAGCGAGAGAGTGATTCCGCGATAGAGTGATTCAGCGAGAGAGTGATTCAGCGAGAGTGTGATTCAGCGAGAGTGAGATTCAGCGAAAGTGAGATTAAGTGAGAGAGTGATTCAGCGAGTGAGTGATTCAGCGAGTGAGTGTTTGAGTGATTGAATGACTGGGTGATTGAATGTCTGGATGATTGTTTTAGTGATTCAGTGAGTGAGATTGATTCAGCGAGAGTGATTCAGCGAGAGAGAGAGTTTCAGCGAGAGAGAGTGATTCAGAGAGAGAGAATGATTCAGCGAGAGAGTGATCCAGTGAGTGAGTGTCTATGTGACTGAGTGACTTGGTGAATGATTTAATGAGTCAGTGAGAGACTGATTCAGCGAGTGTGTGATTCTGCGAGTAATAGATTCAGCGAGTAAGTGATTCTGCGAGTAAGTAATTCAGTGCGAGAGTGATTCAGTGAGTGAGTGTTTGAGTGTTTGAATGACTGGGTGTTTGAATGACTGGGTGAATGTTTTAGTGATTCAGTGAGTGAGAGATTCAGTGAGTGAGACTAATTCACTGATTGAGAGTTAGTCAGCAAGGGAGAGTGATTCAGCGATGGAGAGTGATTCAGCGAGGGAGAGTGACTCAGCCAGAGAATGATTTAGCGAGAGAGTAATTCAGCGAGTGAGTGTCTTAGTGAGTGAATGACTGGCTGAATGTTTTAGTGATTCAGTGAGTGAGAGTTTAGGTGCATGACAGTGATTCAGCAAGAGAGTGTTTCAGCGAGCGTGTTGTTCAGCGAGAGTGAGTGATTCAGTGAGAGAGAGTGATTCAGCAAGAAAGAGTGATTCAGCAAGAGAGGGTGATTCAGGGAGAGAGAGTGATTCAGCGAGAGAGAGTGATTCAGCAAGGGCGTGATTCACCGAGAGAGTGATTCAGAGAGAGAGTGTGATTCAGTGAGTGTGTGATTCAGCGAATGTGTGATTCAGCGAGTGTGTGATTCAACAATTGAGTGTTTGAGTGATTGAATGACTGGGTGATTGAATGACTGGGTGAATGTTTTAGTGATTCAGTGAGTGAGAGATTCAGTGAGTGAGAGTTATTCAATAAGAAAGAGTGATTCAGCAAGGGAGTGTGATTCAGCGAGAGAGTGATTCAGCGAGAGAGAGATTCAGCGAGAGAATTGTTTAGCGAGAGAGTGATTCGGCGAGAGAGTGATTCGGCGCGAGAATGATTCGGCGAGAGAGTGATTCGGCGAGTGAGTGATTCAGCGAGTGAGTGATTCAGCGAGTGAGTGATTCAGCGTGTGAGTGATTCAGAGTGTGATTGATTCAGAGTTTGAGTGTTTGAGTGATTGAATGTCTGGATGATTGTTTTAGTGATTCAGTGATTGAGAGTGATTCAGCGAGAGAGATTGATTCAGCGAGTGACTGTCTGATTGATTGAGTTACTGGATGAATGCTTTAGTGATTCAGTGAGAGACTGATTCAGCAAGTGTTTGATTCAGCGAGAGAGTGATTCAGTGAGAGAGTGATTCAGCGAGAGAGTGATTCAGCGAGAGAGTGATTCTGCGAGTGAGTGAGTGATTGAATGACTGGGTGATTGAATGACTGGTTGAATGTTTTAGTGTTTCAGTGAGTGAGAGTGATTCAGCGAGACCGCGAAAGAGAGTGATTCAGCGAGAGAGAGTGATTCAGCAAGAGAGTGATTCAGCGAGAGAGAGTGATTCAGCGAGAGAGAGTGATTCAGCAAGAGAGAGTGATTCAGCGAGAGATAGTGATTCAGCGAGAGAGAGTGATTCAGCGAGAGAGTGACTCAGCGAGAGAGTGATTCAGCGAGTGATCGATTCAGCGAGAGGGTTATTCAGCGAGTGAGTAGGTGATTGAATGACTGGATGACTGGATGACTGGGTGAATGTTTTAGTGATTCAGTGAGTGAGAGTGATTCAGCGAGAGAGAGTGATTCAGCGAGAGAGTGATTCAGCGAGTGTGTGATTCAGCGAGTGTGTGATTCAGCGAGTGTGTGATTCAGCGAGTAAGTGATTCAGTGAGTGTGTGATTCAGCAAGTAAGTGATTCAGCGAGTAAGTGATTCAGCGAGTAACTGACTCAGCGTGAGAGTGATTCAGTGAGTGAGTGTTTGAGTGTTTGAATGACTGGGTGAATGTTTTAGTGATTCAGTGAGTGAGAGATTCAGTGAGTGAGACTAATTCACTGAGTGAGATTTATTCAGCGAGGGAGAGATATTCAGCGAGGGAGAGTGATTCAGCGAGGGAGAATGAGTCAGCCAGAGAGTGATTTAGCGAGAGAGTGATTCAGCGAGTGAGTGTCTTAGTGATTGAATGACTGGGTGAATGTTTTAGTGATTCAGTGAGTGAGAGTTTCAGTGCATGACAGTGATTCAGCGAGAGAGTTGTTCAGCGAGAGAGAGTGTTTCAGTGAGAGAGAGTGATTCAGTGAGAGAGTGATTCAGCGAGTGTGTGATTCAGCGAGAGAGTGATTCAGCGAGAGGGTGATTCAGTGAGAGAGTGACTCAGCCAGAGAGTGATTTAGCGAGAGAGTGATTCAGTGAGTGAGTGTCTTAGTGATTGAATGACTGGGTGAATGTTTTAGTGATTCAGTGAGTGAGAGTTTCAGTGCATGACAGTTATTCAGCGAGAGAGTGTTTCAGTGAGAGAGTTGTTCAGCGAGAGAGAGTGTTTCAGTGAGAGAGAGTGATTCAGTGAGAGAGAGTGATTCAGCGAAAGAGAGTGATTCAGCAAAAGAGAGTGATTCAGCGAGAGAGAGTGATTCAGCGAGAGAGAGTGATTCAGCGAGAGAGAGTGATTCAGCAAGAGCGTGATTCACCGAGAGAGTGATTCAGAGAGAGAGTGTTATTCAGCGAGTGACTGATTGAATGACTGGGTGAATGTTTTAGTGATTGAGTGAGTGAGATATTCAGTGAGTGAGAGTGATTCAGCGAGAGTGTGATCCAGCGAGTGTTTGATTCAGCAAGTAAGTGATTCTGCGAGTAAGTAATTCAGCGCGAGAGTGATTCAGTAAGTGAGTGTTTGAGTGTTTGAATGACTGGGTTTTTGAATGTCTGGATGATTGTTTTAGTGATTCAGTGAGTGAGATTGATTCAGCGAGAGTGATTCAGCGAGAGAGAGTGATTCAGCGAGAGAGAGTGATTCAGAGAGAGAGAATGATTCAGCGAGAGAGTGATCCAGTGAGTGAGTGTCTATGTGATTGAGTGACTTGGTGAATGATTTAATGAGTCAGTGAGAGACTGATTCAGCGAGTGTGTGATTCAGCGAGTGTGTGATTCAGCGAGTGTGTGATTCAGCGAGTAAGTGATTCAGCGAGTAAGTGATTCTGCGAGTAAGTAATTCAGTGCGAGAGCGATTCAGTGAGTGAGTGTTTGAGTGTTTGAATGACTGGGTTTTTGAATGACTGGGTGAATGTTTTAGTGATTCAGTGAGTGAGAGATTCAGTGAGTGAGACTAATTCACTGATTGAGAGTTATTCAGCAAGGGAGAGTGATTCAGCGAGGGAGAGTGATTCAGCGAGGGAGAATGACTCAGCCAGAGAGTGATTTAGCGAGAGAGTAATTCAGCAAGTGAGTGTCTTAGTGATTGAATGACTGGGTGAATGTTTTAGTGATTCAGTGTGTGAGAGTTTCAGTGCATGACAGTGATTCAGCGAGAGAGTTGTTCAGCGAGAGAGAGTGTTTCAGTGAGAGTGATTCAGAGAGAGAGAGTGATTCAGCGAAAGAGTGATTCAGCGAGAGAGTGATTCAGCGAGGTAATGATTCAGCGAGAGAGTGATTCAGCGAGTGAGTGACTGAATGACTGGGTGAATGTTTTAGTGATTCAGTGACTGGATGAATGTTTTAGTGATTCAGTGAGAGACTGTTTCAGCGAGAGTGCGATTCAGCGAGAGAGTGATTCAGCGATAGGGTGATTCAGTGTGAGAGTGATTCAGCGAGAGAGTGATTCAGTGAGAGAGTGATTCAGTGAGAGAGTGATTCAGCGAGAGTGAGATTCAGCAGGAGTGAGATTCAGTGAAAGAGTGATTCAGCGAGTGAGTGATTCAGCATGTGAGTGTTTGAGTGATTGAATGACTGGTTGATTGAATGTCTGGATGATTGTTTTAGTGATTCAGTGAGTGAGATTGATTCAGCGCGAGAGAGTGATTCAGCGAGAGAGAATGATTAAGCGAGAGAGTGATTCAGTGAGTGAGGGTCTGTGTGATTGAGTGACTGGGTAAATGTTTTAGTGGTTCAGCGAGTGTGTGATTAAGCGAGTAAGTAATTCAGCGCGAGAGTGATTCAGTGAGTGAGTGTTTGAGTGTTTGAATGACTGGGTGTTTGAAAGACTGGGTGAATGTTTTAGTGATTCAGTGAGTGAGTAATTCAGTGAGTGAGACTAATTCACTGAGTGAGAATTATTCAGCGAGAGAGTGTGATTCAGCGAGGGAGAGTGATTCAGCGAGAGAGTGATTCAGCGAGAGAGTGATTCAGCGAGAGAGTGATTCAGCGAGACAGTGATTCAGCGAGAGAGAGTGATTCAGCAAGAGAGTGATTCAGCGAGAGAGTGATTCAGCGAGAGTGTGTTTCAGTGAGAGTGTGATTCAGCGAGAGTGTGATTCAGCGAGAGTGTGATTCAGTGAGTGAGTGATTGAATGACTGGGTGAATGTTTTTGTGAGTCAGTGAGAGACTGATTCAGCGAGTGTGTGATTCAGCGAGGGTGTGATTCAGCGAGGATGTGATTCAGCGAGGGTGTGATTCAGCGAGAGTGTGATTCAGCGAGAATGTGATTCAGCGAGAGAGAGATTCAGCGAGAGAGTGATTCAGCGAGAGATTGATTCAGCGAGAGAGAGATTCAGCGAGAGAGTGATTCAGCGAGAGAGTGATTCAGCGAGAGAGTGAGTCAGCGAGAGAGTGATTCAGCGAATGAGTGATTGAATGACTGGGTGAATGTTTTCGTGATTCAGTGACTGGGTGAATGTTTTATTGATTCAGTGAGAGACTGAGTCAGCGAGTGTGTGATTCAGCGAGAGTGTGATTCAGCGAGAGTGTGATTCAGCGAGAGTGTGATTCAGCGAGTGAGTGTTTGAGTGATTGAATGAATGGGTGTTTGAATGTCTGGATGATTGTTTTAGTGATTCAGTGAGTGAGATTAATTCAGCAAGAGAGAGTGATTCAGCGAGAGAGAATGATTCAGCGAGAGAGTGATCCAGTGAGTGAGTGTCTATGTGATTGAGTGACTTGGTGAATGATTTAATGAGTCAGTGAGAGACTGATTTAGCGAGTGTGTGATTCAGCGAGTGTGTGATTCAGCGAGTAAGTGATTCAGTGAGTGTGTGATTCAGCAAGTAAGTGATTCAGCGAGTAAGTGATTCAGCGAGTAACTGACTCAGCGTCAGAGTGATTCAGTGAGTGAGTGTTTGAGTGTTTGAATGACTGAGTGTTTGAATGACTGGGTGAATGTTTTAGTGATTCAGTGAGTGAGAGATTCAGTGAGTGAGACTAATTCACTGAGTGAGAGTTATTCAGCGAGGGAGAGTTATTCAGCGAGGGAGAGTGATTCAGCGAGGGAGAATGAGTCAGCCAGAGAGTGATTTAGCGAGAGAGTGATTCAGCGAGTGAGTGTCTTAGTGATTGAATGACTGGGTGAATGTTTTAGTGATTCAGTGAGTGAGAGTTTCAGTGCATGACAGTGATTCAGCGAGAGAGTTGTTCAGCGAGAGAGAGTGTTTCAGTGAGAGAGAGTGATTCAGTGAGAGAGTGATTCAGCGAGTGTGTGATTCAGCGAGAGAGTGATTCAGCGAGAGGGTGATTCAGTGAGAGAGTGATTCAGCGAGAGTGTGATTCAGCGAGAGAGTGATTCAGCGAGAGTGAGATTCAGCAAGAGTGAGATTCATGAAAGAGTGATTCAGCGAGTGAGTGATTCAGCGAGTGACTGTTTGAGTGATTGAATGACTGGTTGATTGAATGTCTGGATGATTGTTTTAGTGATTCAGTGAGGAAATTGATTCAGCGAGAGAGAGTGATTCAGTGAGAGAGAGTGATTCAGCAAGAGAGAATGATTAAGTGAGTGAGTGATTCAGTGAGTGAGGATCTGTGTGATTGAGTGACTGGGTGAATGTTTTAGTGATTCAGTGAGAGACTGATACAGCGAGTGTGTGAATCAGCGCGTGTGTGATTCAGCGAGTTTGTGATTCAGCGAGTGTGTGATTCAGCGAGTGTGTGATTCAGCGAGTGTGTGATTCAGCGAGTAAGTGATTCAGCGCGAGAGTGATTCAGCGAGTAAGTGATTCAGCGAGTAAGTGATTCAGCGAGTAATTGATTCAGCGCGAGAGTGATTCAGTGAGTGAGTGTTTGAGTGTTTGAATGACTGGGTGTTTGAAAGACTGGGTGAATGTTTTAGTGATTCAGTGAGTGAGTAATTCAGTGAGTGAGACTAATTCATTGAGTGAGAGTTATTCAGCGAGAGAGAGTGATTCAGCGAGGGAGAGTGATTCAGCGAGAGAGTGATTCATCGAGAGAGTGATTCAGCGAGAGTGTGTTTCAGTGAGAGTGTGATTCAGCGAGAGTGTGATTCAGCGAGTGAGTAATTGAATGACTGGGTGAATGTTTTTGTGATTCAGTGAGAGACTGATTCAGTGATTGTGTGATTCAGCGAGAATCTGATTCAGCGAGAGAGTGATTCAGCGAGAGAGTGATTCAGCGAGAGAGTGAGTCAGCGAGACAGTGATTCAGTGAGAGTGTGATTCAGCGAGTTAGTGATTGAATGACTGGGTGAATGTTTTCGTGATTCAGTGACTGGGTGAATGTTTTATTGATTCAGTGAGAGACTCAGTCAGCGAGTGTGTGATTCAGCTAGAGTGTGATTCAGCGAGAGTGTGATTCAGCGAGAGACTGATTCAGCGAGAATGTGATTCAACGAGAGAGTGATTCAGCGAGAGAGTGATTCAGCGAGTAATTGATTCAGCGCGAGAGTGATTCAGTGAGTGAGTGTTTGAGTGTTTGAATGACTGGGTGTTTGAAAGACTGGGTGAATGTTTTAGTGATTCAGTGAGTGAGTAATTCAGTGAGTGAGACTAATTCATTGAGTGAGAGTTATTCAGCGAGAGAGAGTGATTCAGCGAGGGAGAGTGATTCAGCGAGAGAGTGATTCATCGCGAGAGTGATTCAGCGAGAGTGTGTTTCAGTGAGAGTGTGATTCAGCGAGAGTGTGATTCAGCGAGTGAGTAATTGAATGACTGGGTGAATGTTTTTGTGATTCAGTGAGAGACTGATTCAGTGATTGTGTGATTCAGCGAGAATCTGATTCAGCGAGAGAGTGATTCAGCGAGAGAGTGATTCAGCGAGAGAGTGAGTCAGCGAGACAGTGATTCAGTGAGAGTGTGATTCAGCGAGTTAGTGATTGAATGACTGGGTGAATGTTTTCGTGATTCAGTGACTGGGTGAATGTTTTATTGATTCAGTGAGAGACTCAGTCAGCGAGTGTGTGATTCAGCTAGAGTGTGATTCAGCGAGAGTGTGATTCAGCGAGAGACTGATTCAGCGAGAATGTGATTCAACGAGAGAGTGATTCAGCGAGAGAGTGATTCAGCGAGAGAGTGATTCAGCGAGAGAGTGAGTCAGCGAGAGAGTGATTCAGCGAGAGTGTGATTCAGCGAGTGAGTGATTGAATGACTGGGTGAATGTTTTTGTGATTCAGTGAGAGACTGATTCAGTGATTGTGTGATTCAGCGAGTGTGATTCAGTGAGGGTGTGATTCAGCGAGAGTGTGATTCAGCGAGGGTGTGATTCAGCGAGAGTCTGATTCAGCGAGAATGTGATTCAGCGAGAGAGTGATTCAGTGAGAGAGCGATTCAGCGAGTGAGTGATTGAATGACTGGGTGAATGTTTTCGTGATTCAGTGACTGGGTGAATGTTTTATTGATTCAGTGAGAGACTCAGTCAGCGAGTGTGTGATTCAGCTAGAGTGTGATTCAGCGAGAATGTGATTCAACGAGAGAGTGATTCAGCGAGAGAGTGATTCAGCGAGAGAGTGATTCAGCGATAGAGTGATTCAGCGAGAGAGTCAGTCAGCGAGAGAGTGAGTCAGCGAGACAGTGATTCAGCGAGAGCGTGATTCAGCGAGTGAGTGGTTGAATGACTGGGTGAATGTTTTCGTGATTCAGTGACTGGGTGAATGTTTTATTGATTCAAAGAGAGACTGAGTCAGCGAGTGTGTGATTTAGCTAGAGTGTGAATCAGCGAGAGTGTGATTCAGCGAGAGTGTGATTCAGCGAGAGAGTGAATCAGCGAGAGAGTGATTCAGCGAGAGAGTGATTCAGCGAGAGAGTGATTCAGCGAGAGTCTGATTCAGGGAGTGTGTGATTCAGCGAGTGTGTGATTCAGCGAATGTGTGATTCAGCGAGTGTGTGATTCAGCAAGTAAGTGATTCAGCAATAAGTAATTCAGCGCGAGTGTGATTCAGTGACTGAGTGTTTGAGTGTTTGAATGACTGGGTGTTTGAATGACTGGGTGAATGTTTTAATGATTCAGCGAGAGAGTGATTCAGTGAGTGATTGTCTACGTGACTTAGTGACTGGGTGAATGATTTAATGATTCAGTGAGAGACTGATTCAGCGAGTGTGTGATTCAGCGAGTGTGTGATTCAGCGAGTGTGTGATTCAGCGAGTGTGTGATTCAGCGAGTGTGTGATTCAGCGAGTGTGTGATTCAGCGAGTAAGTGATTCAACGAGTAAGTAATTCAGCGCGAGAGTGATTCAGTGATTGAGTGTTTGAGTGTTTGAATGACTGGGTGTTTGAATGACTGGGTGAATGTTTTAGTGATTCAGTGAGTGAGAGATTCAGTGAGTGAGACTAATTCACTGAGTGAGAGTTATTCAGCGAGAGAGTGTGATTCAGCGAGGGACAGTGATTCAGCGAGGGAGAGTGACTCAGCCAGAGAGTGATTTAGCGAGAGAGTAATTCAGCGAGTGAGTGTCTTAGTGATTGAATGACTGGCTGAATGTTTTAGTGATTCAGTGAGTGAGAGTTTAGGTGCATGACAGTGATTCAGCGAGAGAGTGTTTCAGCGAGAGTGTTGTTCAGCGAGAGTGAGTGATTCAGTGAGAGAGAGTGATTCAGCAAGAGAGAGTAATTCAGCGAGAGAGGGTGATTCAGTGAGAGAGAGTGATTCAGCGAGAGAGAGTGATTCAGCAAGGGCGTGATTCACCGAGAGAGTGATTCAGAGAGAGATTGTGATTCAGCGAGTTTGTGATTCAGCAAGTTTGTGATTCAGATAGTGTGTGATTCAGCGAGTGTGTGATTCAGCGAGTGTGTGATTCAGCAAGTGAGTGTTTGAGTGATTAAATGACTGGGTGATTGAATGACTGGGTGAATGTTTTAGTGATTCAGTGACTGAGAGTGATTCAGTGAGTGAGAGTTATTCAGCAAGAAAGAGTGATTCAGCAAGGGAGAGTGATTCAGCGAGAGAGTGATTCAGCGAGAGAATTATTTAGCGAGAGAGTGATTCAGCGAGAGATTGATTCAGCGAGAGAATTATTTAGCGAGAGAGTGATTTGGCGAGAGAGTGATTCAGCGAGAGAGTTATTCAGCGAGTGAGTGATTCAGCGAATGAGTGATTCAGCGAGTGAGTGATTCAGCGAGTGAGTGATTCAGCGAGTGAGTGATTCAGAGAGTGAGTGATTCATAGAGTGAACGTTTGAGTGATTGAATGTCTGGATGATTGTTTTAGTGATTCAGTGAGTGGGAGTGATTCAGCGAGAGAGAGAGATTCAGCGAGAGAGATTGATGCAGCGAGTGACTGTCTGATTGATTGAGTTACTGGATGAATGCTTTAGTGATTCAGTGAGAGACTGATTTAGTGAGTGTTTGATTCAGCGAGTGAGTGACGCAGAGAGACAGTGATTCAGCCAGAGTGATTCAGCCAGAGAGTGATTCAGCGAGAGAGTGATTCAGCGAGAGAGTGATTCAGCGAGAGAGTGATTCAGCGAGAGGGTGATTCAGCGAGAGGGTGATTCAGCGAGTTTGTGATTCAGCGAGTGTGTGATTCAGCGAGTGTGTGATTCAGCGAGTGTGTGATTCAGCGAGTGTTTGATTCAGCAAGTGAGTGTTTGAGTGATTGAATGACTGGGTGATTGAATGACTGGGTGAATGTTTTAGAGGTTCAGTGAGTGAGAGTGATTCAGTGAGTGAGAGTTATTCAGCAAGAAAGAGTGATTCAGCAAGGGAGAGTGATTCAGCGAGAGAGTGATTCAGCGAGAGAGTGATTCAGCGAGAGAGTGATTCAGCGAGAGAATTATTTAGCGAGGGAGTGATTCGGCGAGAGAGTGATTCGGCGAGAGACTGACTCGGCAAGTGAGTGATTCAGCAAGTGAGTGATTCAGCGAGTGAATGATTCAGCGAGTGAGTGACTCAGAGAGTGAGTGATTCGTAGAGTGAAAGTTTGAGTGATTGAATGTCTGGATGATTGTTTTAGTGATTCAGTGAGTGGGAGTGATTCAGCGAGAGAGAGTGATTCAGCGAGAGAGATTGATGCAGTGAGTGACTGTCTGATTGATTGAGTTACTGGATGAATGCTTTAGTGATTCAGTGAGAGACTGATTTAGTGAGTGTTTGATTCAGCGAGTGAGTGATGCAGCGAGACAGTGATTCAGCCAGAGAGTGATTCAGCCAGAGAGTGAATCAGCCAGAGAGTGATTCAGCGAGAGAGTGATTCAGCGAGAGGGAATGATTCAGCGAGTGATTCAACGTGAGAGTGATTCAGCGAGTGAGTGATTGAATGACTGGGTGAATGTTTTAGTGATTCAGTGATTGAGAGACTCAGTGAGTGAGAGTGATTCAGCGAGAAAGTGATTCAGCGTGAGAGAGTGATTCAGCGAGAGAGTGATTCAGCGAGTGAGTGATTGAATGACTGGGTGAATGTTTTAGTGATTCAGTGACTGGATGAATGTTTTAGTGATTCAGTGAGAGACTGATTCAGCGAGTGTGTGATTCAGCGAGAGAGTGATTCAGCGAGAGGGTGATTCAATGAGAGATTGATGCAGCGAGAGTGTGATTCAGCGAGAGAGTGATTCAGCGAGAGTGAGATTCAGCAAGAGTGAGATTCAGTGAAAGAGTGATTCAGCGAGTGAGTGATTCAGCGAGGGAGTGTTTGAGTGATTGAATGACTGGTTGATTGAATGTCTGGATGATTGTTTTAGTGATTCAGTGAGTGAGATTGATTCAGCGAGAGAGAGTGATTCAGCGAGAGAGACTGATTCAGCGAGAGAGAATGATTAAGCGAGAGTGATTCAGTGAGTGAGGATCTGTGTGATTGAGTGACTGGGTGAATGTTTTAGTGATTCAGTGAGAGACTGATACAGCGAGTGTGTGAATCAGCGAGTGTGTGATTCAGCGAGTGTGTGATTCAGCGAGTGTGTGATTCAGCGAGTGTGTAATTCAGCGAGAAAGTGATTCGGCGAGTAAGTGATTCAGCGCGTAAGTGATTCAGCGCGTAAGTGATTCAGCGCGAGAGTGATTCAGTGAGTGAGTGTTTGAGTTTTTGAATGACTGGGTGTTTGAAAGACTGGGTGAATGTTTTAGTGATTCAGTGAGTGAGTAATTCAGTAAGTGAGACTAATTCACTGAGTGAAAGTTATTCAGCGAGAGAGAGTGATTCAGCGAGGGAGAGTGATTCAGCGATAGAGTGATTCATCGAGAGCGTGATTCAGCGAGAGTGTGTTTCAGCTAGAGTGTGATTCAGCGAGAGTGTGACTCAGCGAGAGTGCGATTCAGTGAGTGAGTGATTGAATGACTGGGTGAATGTTTTTGTGATTCAGTGAGAGACTGATTCAGTGATTGTGTTTTTCAGCGAGAGTGTGATTCAGTGAGGGTGTGATTCAGCGAGGGTGTGATTCAGCGAGGGTGTGATTCAGCGAGGGTGTGATTCAGCGAGGGTGTGATTCAGCGAGAGTCTGATTCAGCGAGAATGTGATTCAATGAGAGAGTGATTCAGCGAGAGAGTGATTCAGCGAGAGAGTGATTCACCGAGAGAGTGAGTCAGCGAGAGAGTGATTCAGCGAGAGTGTGATTCAGCAAGTGAGTGATTGAAAGACTGGGTGAATGTTTTCATGATTCAGTGACTGGGTGAATGTTTTATTGATTCAGTGAGAGACTCAGTCAGCGAGTGTTTGATTCAGCTAGAGTGTGATTCAGCGAGAGTGTGATTCAGCGAGAGTGTGATTCAGTGAGACTGTGATTCAGCGAGTGTGTGATTCAGCGAGTGTGTGATTCAGCGAGTAAGTGATTCAGCACGAGAGTGATTCAGCGAGTAAGTGATTCAGCGCGAGAGTGATTCAGTGAGTGAGTGTTTGAGTGTTTGAATGACTGGGTGTTTGAAAGACTGGGTGAATGTTTTAGTGATTCAGTGAGTGAGTAATTCAGTGAGTGAGACTAATTCATTGAGTGAGAGTTATTCAGCCAGAGAGAGTGATTCAGCAAGGGAGAGTGATTCAGCGAGAGAGTGATTCATCGAGAGAGTGATTCAGCGAGAGTGTGTTTCAGTGAGAGTGTGATTCAGCGAGAATGTGATTCAGCGAGAGTGTGATTCAGCGAGTGAGTGATTGAATGACTGGGTGAATGTTTTTGTGATTCAGTGAGAGACTGATTCAGTGATTGTGTGATTCAGCGAGTGTGATTCAGTGAGGGTGTGATTCAGCGAGGGTGTGATTCAGCGAGCGAGTGATTCAGCGAGGGTGTGATTCAGCGAGAGTCTGATCAGCGAGAATGTGATTCAACGAGAGAGTGATTCAGCGAGAGAGTGATTCAGCGAGAGAGTGAGTCAGCGAGAGAGTGAGTCAGCGAGTGTGTGATTCAGCGAGTGAGTGATTGAATGACTGGGTGAATGTTTTCGTGATTCCGTGACTGGGTGAATGTTTTATTGATTCAGTGAGAGACTCAGTCAGCGAGTGTGTGATTCAGCTAGAGTGTGATTCAGCGAGAGTGTGATTCAGCGAGAGTCTGATTCAGCGAGAATGTGATTCAACGAGAGAGTGATTCAGCGAGAGAGTGATTCAGCGAGAGAGTGATTCAGCGAGAGAGTGCGTCAGCGAGAGAGTGATTCAGCGAGAGTGTGATTCAGCGAGTGAGTGATTGAATGACTGGGTGAATGTTTTTGTGATTCAGTGAGAGACTGATTCAGTGATTGTGTGATTCAGCGTGTGTGATTCAGTGAGGGTGTGATTCAGGGAGGGTGTGATTCAGAGAGGGAGTGATTCAGCGAGAGTCTGATTCAGCGAGAATGTGATTCAGCGAGAGAGTGATTCAGCGAGAGAGCGATTCAGCGAGTGAGTGATTGAATGACTGGGTGAATGTTTTCGTGATTCAGTGACTGGGTGAATGTTTTATTGATTCAGTGAGATACTCAGTCAGCGAGTGTGTGATTCAGCTAGAGTGTGATTCAGCGAGAATGTGATTCAACAAGAGAGTGATTCAGCGAGAGAGTGATTCAGCGAGAGAGTGATTCAGCGATAGAGTGATTCAGCGAGAGAGTGAGTCACTGAGAGAGTGAGTCAGCGAGAGAGTGATTCAGTGAGAGTGTGATTCAGCGAGTGAGTGATTGAATGACTGGGTGAATGTTTTCGTGATTCAGTGACTGGGTGAATGTTTTATTGATTCAGTGAGAGACTGAGTCAGAGAGTGTGTGATTTAGCTAGAGTGTGATTCAGCAAGAGTGTGATTCAGCGAGAGTGTGATTCAGCGAAAGAGTGAATCAGCGTGAGAGTGATTCAGCGAGAGAGTGATTCAGCGAGAGAGTGATTCAGCGAGAATGTGATTCAGGGAGTGTGTGATTCAGCGAGTGTGTGATTCAGCGAGTGTGTGATTCAGCGAGTGTGTGATTCAGCAAGTAAGTGATTCAGCAAGTAAGTGATTCAGCAAGTAAGTAATTCAGCGCGAGAGTGATTCAGTGAGTGAGTGTTTGAGTGTTTGAATGACTGGGTGTTTGAATGACTGGGTGAATGTTTTAGTGATTCAGCGAGAAAGAGTGATTCAGCGAGAGAGAATGATTCAGCGAGAGAGTGATTCAGTGAGTGATTGTCTACGTGACTGTGTGACTGGGTGAATGATTTAATGATTCAGTGAGAGACTGATTCAGCGAGTGTGTGATTCAGCGAGTGTGTGATTCAGCGAGTGTGTGATTCAGCGAGTGTGTGATTCAGCGAGTGTGTGATTCAGCTAGTGTGTGATTCAGCGAGTAAGTGATTCAGCGAGTAAGTGATTCAGCGAGTAAGTAATTCAGCGCGAGAGTGATTCAGTGAGTGAGTGTTTAAGTGTTTGAATGACTGTGTGTTTGAATGACTGGGTGAATGTTTTAGTGATTCAGTGAGTGGGAGATTCAGTGAGTGAGACTAATTCACTGAGTGAGAGTTATTCAGCGAGAGAGTGTGATTCAGCGAGGGACAGTGATTCAGCGAGGGAGAGTGACTCAGCCAGAGAGTGATTTAGCGAGAGAGTAATTCAGCGAGTGAGTGTCTTAGCGATTGAATGACTGGCTGAATGTTTTAGTGATTCAGTTAGTGAGACTTTCGGTGCATGACAGTGATTCAGCGAGAGAGTGTTTCAGCGAGAGTGTTGTTCAGCGAGAGTGAGTGATTCAGTGAGAGAGGGTGATACAGCGAGAGAGAGTGATTCAGCGAGAGAGAGTGATTCAGCAAGGGCGTGATTCACCGAGAGAGTGATTCAGAGAGAGATTGTGATTCAGCGAGTTTGTGATTCGGCGAGTGTGTGATTCAGCGAATGTGTGATTCAGCGGGGGTGTGATTCAGCGAGTGTGTGATTCAGCATGTGAGTGTTTGAGTGATTGAATGACTGGGTGATTGAATGACTGGGTGAATGTTTTAGTGAGTCAGTGAGTGGGATATTCAGTGAGTGAGAGTGAGTCAGCGAGAGTGTGATTCAGCGAGTGTGATTCAGTGAGTTTGTGATTCAGCGAGTTTGTGATTCAGCGAGTGTGTGATTCAGCAAGTGAGTGTTTGAGTGATTAAATGACTGGGTGATTGAATGACTGGGTGAATGTTTTAGTGATTCAGTGACTGAGAGTGATTCAGTGAGTGAGAGTTATTCAGCAAGAAAGAGTGATTCAGCAAGGGAGAGTGATTCAGCAAGAAAGAGTGATTCAGCGAGAGAGGGTGATTCAGCGAGAGAGAGTGATTCAGCGAGAGAGAGTCAGTCAGCAAGGGCGTGATTCACCGAGAGAGTGATTCAGAGAGAGATTGTGATTCAGCGAGTTTGTGATTCGGCGAGTGTGTGATTCAGCGAATATGTGATTCAGCGGGGGTGTGATTCAGCGAGTGTGTGATTCAGCATGTGAGTGTTTGAGTGATTGAATGACTGGGTGATTGAATGACTGGGTGAATGTTTTATTGAGTCAGTGAGAGAGATATTCAGTGAGTGAGAGTGATTCAGCGAGAGTGTGATTCAGCGAGTGTGATTCAGCGAGTTTGTGATTCAGCGAGTTTGTGATTCAGCGAGTGTGTGATTCAGTGAGTGTGTGATTCAGCGAGTGTGTGATTCAGCGAGTGTGTGATTCAGCAAGTGAGTGTTTGAGTGATTAAATGACTGGGTGATTGAATGACTGGGTGAATGTTTTAGTGATTCAGTGACTGAGAGTGATTCAGTGAGTGAGAGTTATTCAGCAAGAAAGAGTGATTCAGCAAGGAAGAGTGATTCAGCAAGAAAGAGTGATTCAGCGAGAGAGGGTGATTCAGCGAGAGAGAGTGATTCAGCGAGAGAGAGTGATTCAGCAAGGGCGTGATTCACCGAGAGAGTGATTCAGAGAGAGAGTGTGATTCAGTGAGTGTGTGATTCAGCGAATGTGTGATTCAGCGAGTGTGTGATTCAGCAATTGAGTGTTTGAGTGATTGAATGACTGGGTGATTGAATGACTGGGTGAATGTTTTAGTGATTCAGTGAGTGAGAGATTCAGTGAGTGAGAGTTATTCAATAAGAAAGAGTGATTCAGCAAGGGAGTGTGATTCAGCGAGAGAGTGATTTAGCGAGAGAGTGATTCAGCGAGAGAATTGTTTAGCGAGAGAGTGATTCGGCGAGAGAGTGATTCGGCGCGAGAATGATTCGGCGAGAGAGTGATTCGGCGAGTGAGTGATTCAGCGAGTGAGTGATTCAGCGAGTGAGTGATTCAGCGTGTGAGTGATTCAGAGTGTGATTGATTCAGAGTTTGAGTGTTTGAGTGATTGAATGTCTGGATGATTGTTTTAGTGATTCAGTGATTGAGAATGATTCAGCGAGAGAGATTGATTCAGCGAGTGACTGTCTGATTGATTGAGTTACTGGATGAATGCTTTAGTGATTCAGTGAGAGACTGATTCAGCAAGTGTTTGATTCAGTGAGAGAGTGATTCAGCGAGAGAGTGATTCAGCGAGAGAGTGATTCTGCGAGTGAGTGAGTGATTGAATGACTGGGTGATTGAATGACTGGTTGAATGTTTTAGTGTTTCAGTGAGTGAGAGTGATTCAGCGAGACAGCGAGAGAGAGTGATTCAGCGAGAGAGAGTGATTCAGCAAGAGAGTGATTCAGCGAGAGAGAGTGATTCAGCGAGAGAGAGTGATTCAGCAAGAGAGAGTGATTCAGCGAGAGATAGTGATTCAGCGAGAGAGAGTGACTCAGCGAGAGAGTGATTCAGCGAGTGATCGATTCAGCGAGAGAGTTATTCAGCGAGTGAGTAGGTGATTGAATGACTGGATGATTGGATGACTGGGTGAATGTTTTAGTGATTCAGTGAGTGAGAGTGATTCAGCGAGAGAGTGATTCAGCGAGAGTGTGATTCAGCGAGAGTGAGATTCAGCGAAAGTGAGATTAAGTGAGAGAGTGATTCAGCGAGTGGGTGATTCAGCGAGTGAGTGTTTGAGTGATTGAATGACTGGGTGATTGAATGTCTGGATGATTGTTTTAGTGATTCAGTGAGTGAGATTGATTCAGCGAGAGTGATTCAGCGAGAGAGAGTGATTCAGCGAGAGAGAGTGATTCAGAGAGAGAGAATGATTCAGCGAGAGAGTGATCCAGTGAGTAAGTGTTTATGTGATTGAGTGACTTGGTGAATGATTTAATGAGTCAGTGAGAGACTGATTCAGCGAGTGTGTGATTCAGCGAGTAAGAGATTCAGCGAGTAAGTGATTCTGCGAGTAAGTAATTCAGTGCAAGAGTGATTCAGTGAGTGAGCGTTTGAGTGTTTGAATGACTGGGTGTTTGAATGACTGGGTGAATGTTTTAGTGATTCAGTGAATGAGAGATTCAGTGAGTGATACTAATTCACTGATTGAGAGTTAGTCAGCAAGGGAGAGTGATTCAGCGAGGGAGAGTGATTCAGCGAGGGAGAGTGACTCAGCCAGAGAGTGATTTAGCGAGAGAGTAATTCAGCGAGTGAGTGTCTTAGTGAGTGAATGACTGGCTGAATGTTTTAGTGATTCAGTGAGTGAGAGTTTAGGTGCTTGACAGTGATTCAGCGAGAGTGTGTTTCAGCGAGCATGTTCTTCAGCGAGAGTGAGTGATTCAGTGAGAGAGAGTGATTCAGCAAGAAAGAGTGATTCAGCGAGAGAGGGTGATTCAGCGAGAGAGAGTGATTCAGCGAGAGAGAGTGATTCAGCAAGGGCGTGATTCACCGAGAGAGTGATTCAGAGAGAGAGTGTGATTCTGTGAGTGTGTGATTCAGCGAATGTGTGATTCAGCGAGTGTGTGATTCAGCAAGTGAGTGTTTGAGTGATTGAATGACTGGGTGATTGAATGACTGGGTGAATGTTTTAGTGATTCAGTGAGTGAGAGATTCAGTGAGTGAGAGTGTTCAATAAGAAAGAGTGATTCAGCAAGGGAGTGTGATTCAGCGAGAGAGTGATTCAGCGAGAGAGTGATTCAGCGAGAGAATTGTTTAGCGAGAGAGTGATTCGGCGAGAGAGTTATTCGGCGTGAGAATGATTCGGCGAGAGAGTGATTCGGCGAGTGAGTGATTCAGCGAGTGAGTGTTTCAGCGAGTGAGTGATTCAGCGTGTGAGTGATTCAGAATGTGATTGATTCAGAGTTTGAGTGTTTGAGTGATTGAATGTCTGGATGATTGTTTTAGTGATTCAGTGATTGAGAGTGATTCAGCGAGAGAGATTGATTCAGCGAGTGACTGTCTGATTGATTGAGTTACTGGATGAATGCTTTAGTGATTCAGTGAGAGACTGATTCAGCAAGTGTTTGATTCAGCGAGAGAGTGATTCAGTGAGAGAGTGATTCAGCGAGAGAGTGATTCAGCGAGAGAGTGATTCTGCGAGTGAGTGAGTGATTGAATGACTGGGTGATTGAATGACTGGTTGAATGTTTTAGTGTTTCAGTGAGTGAGAGTGATTCAGCGAGACAGCGAGAGAGAGTGATTCAGCGAGAGAGAGTGATTCAGCAAGAGAGTGATTCAGCGAGAGAGAGTGATTCAGCGAGAGAGAGTGATTCAGCAAGAGAGAGTGATTCAGCGAGAGATAGTGATTCAGCGAGTGAGAGTGATTCAGCGAGAGAGTGACTCAGCGAGAGAGTGATTCAGCGAGTGATCGATTCAGCGAGAGGGTTATTCAGCGAGTGTGTAGGTGATTGAAGGACTGGATGATTGGATGACTGGGTGAATGTTTTAGTGATTCAGTGAGTGAGAGTGATTCAGCGAGAGAGAGTGATTCAGCGAGTGAGTGATTCAGCGAGTGAGTGTTTGAGTGATTGAATGACTGGGTGATTGAATGTCTGGATGATTGTTTTAGTGATTCAGTGAGTGAGATTGAGTCAGCGAGAGTGATTCAGCGAGAGAGAGTGATTCAGCGAGAGAGAGTGATTCAGAGAGAGAGAATGATTCAGCGAGAGAGTGATCCAGTGAGTGAGTGTCTATGTGATTGAGTGACTTGGTGAATGATTTAATGAGTCAGTGAGAGACTGATTCAGCGAGTGTGTGATTCAGCGAGTAAGAGATTCAGCGAGTAAGTGATTCTGCGAGTAAGTAATTCAGTGCGAGAGTGATTCAGTGAGTGAGTGTTTGAGTGTTTGAATGACTGGGTGTTTGAATGACTGGGTGAATGTTTTAGTGATTCAGTGAGTGAGAGATTCAGTGAGTGAGACTAATTCACTGATTGAGAGTTAGTCAGCAAGGGAGAGTGATTTAGCGAGGGAGAGTGATTCAGCGAGGGAGAGTGACTCAGCCAGAGAGTGATTTAGCGAGAGAGTAATTCAGCGAGTGAGTGTCTTAGTGAGTGAATGACTGGCTGAATGTTTTAGTGATTCAGTGAGTGAGAGTTTAGGTGCATGACAGTGATTCAGCGAGAGTGTGTTTCAGCGAGCGTGTTCTTCAGCGAGAGTGAGTGATTCAGTGAGAGAGAGTGATTCAGCAAGAAAGAGTGATTCAGCGAGAGAGGGTGATTCAGCAAGAGAGAGTGATTCAGCGAGAGAGAGTGATTCAGCAAGGGCGTGATTCACCGAGAAAGTGATTCAGAGAGAGAGTGTGATTCAGTGAGTGTGTGATTCAGCGAATGTGTGATTCAGCGAGTGTGTGATTCAGCAAGTGAGTGTTTGAGTGATTAAATGACTGGGTGATTGAATGACTGGGTGAATGTTTTAGTGATTCAGTGAGTGAGAGATTCAGTGAGTGAGAGTTATTCAATAAGAAAGAGTGATTCAGCAAGGGAGTGTGATTCAGCGAGAGAGTGATTCAGCGAGAGAGTGATTCAGCGAGAGAATTGTTTAGCGAGAGAGTGATTCGGCGAGAGAGTGATTCGGCGCGAGAATGATTCGGCGAGAGAGTGATTCGGCGAGTGAGTGATTCAGCGAGTGAGTGATTCAGCGAGTGAGTGATTCAGCGTGTGAGTGATTCAGAATGTGATTGATTCAGAGTTTGAGTGTTTGAGTGATTGAATGTCTGGATGATTGTTTTAGTGAGTCAGTGATTGAGAGTGATTCAGCGAGAGAGATTGATTCAGCGAGTGACTGTCTGATTGATTGAGTTACTGGATGAATGCTTTAGTGATTCAGTGAGAGACTGATTCAGCAAGTGTTTGATTCAGCGAGAGAGTGATTCAGTGAGAGAGTGATTCAGCGAGAGAGTGATTCAGCGAGAGAGTGATTCTGCGAGTGAGTGAGTGATTGAATGACTGGGTGATTGAATGACTGGTTGAATGTTTTAGTGTTTCAGTGAGTGAGAGTGATTCAGCGAGACAGCGAGAGAGAGTGATTCAGCGAGAGAGAGTGATTCAGCAAGAGAGTGATTCAGCGAGAGAGAGTGATTCAGCGAGAGAGAGTGATTCAGCAAGAGAGAGTGATTCAGCGAGAGATAGTGATTCAGCGAGAGAGAGTGATTCAGCGAGAGAGTGACTCAGCGAGAGAGTGATTCAACGATTGATCGATTCAGCGAGAGAGTTATTCAGCGAGTGAGTAGGTGATTGAATGACTGGATGATTGTATGACTGGGTGAATGTTTTAGTGATTCAGTGAGTGAGAGTGATTCAGCGAGAGAGAGTGATTCAGCGAGAGAGTGATTCAGCGAGAGAGTGATTCCGCGATAGAGTGATTCAGCAAGAGAGTTATTCAGCGAGTGAATGATTCAGCGAGTGAGTGTTTGAGTGATTGAATGACTGGGTGATTGAATGTCTGGATGATTGTTTTAGTGATTCAGTGAGTGAGATTGATTCAGCGAGAGTGATTCAGCGAGAGAGAGTGATTCAGCGAGAGAGAGTGATTCAGAGAGAGAGAATGATTCAGCGAGAGAGTGATCCAGTGAGTAAGTGTTTATGTGATTGAGTGACTTGGTGAATGATTTAATGAGTCAGTGAGAGACTGATTCAGCGAGTGTGTGATTCAGCGAGTAAGTGATTCAGCGAGTAAGTGATTCTGCGAGTAAGTAATTCAGTGCGAGAGTGATTCAGTGAGTGAGTGTTTGAGTGTTTGAATGACTGGGTTTTTGAATGACAGGGTGAATGTTTTAGTGATTCAGTGAGTGAGAGATTCAGTGAGTGAGACTAATTCACTAATTGAGAGTTAGTCAGCAAGGGAGAGTGATTCAGCGAGGGAGAGTGATTCAGCGAGGGAGAGTGACTCAGCCAGAGAGTGATTTAGCGAGAGAGTATTTCAGCGAGTGAGTGTCTTAGTGAGTGAATGACTGGCTGAATGTTTTAGTGATTCAGTGAGTGAGAGTTTAGGTGCTTGACAGTGATTCAGCGAGAGTGTGTTTCAGCGAGCATGTTCTTCAGCGAGAGTGAGTGATTCAGTGAGAGAGAGTGATTCAGCAAGAAAGAGTGATTCAGCGAGAAAGAGTGATTTAGCGAGAGAGAGTGATTCAGCGAGAGAGAGTGATTCAGCAAGGGCGTGATTCACCGAGAGAGTGATTCAGAGAGAGAGTGTGATTAAGTGAGTGTGTGATTCAGCGAATGTGTGATTCAGCGAGTGTGTGATTCAGCAAGTGAGTGTTTGAGTGATTGAATGACTGGGTGATTGAATGACTGGGTGAATGTTTTAGTGATTCAGTGAGTGAGAGATTCAGTGAGTGAGAGTTATTCAATAAGAAAGAGTGATTCAGCAAGGGAGTGTGATTCAGCGAGAGAGTGATTCAGCGAGAGAGTGATTCAGCGAGAGAATTGTTTAGCGAGAGAGTGATTCGGCGAGAGAGTGATTCGGCGCGAGAATGATTCGGCGAGAGAGTGATTCGGCGAGTGAGTGATTCAGCGAGTGAGTGATTCAGCGAGTGAGTGATTCAGCGTGTGAGTGATTCAGAGTGTGATTGATTCAGAGTTTGAGTGTTTGAGTGATTGAATGTCTGGATGATTGTTTTAGTGATTCAGTGATTGAGAGTGATTCAGCGAGAGAGATTGATTCAGCGAGTGACTGTCTGATTGATTGAGTTACTGGATGAATGCTTTAGTGATTCAGTGAGAGACTGATTCAGCAAGTGTTTGATTCAGCGAGAGAGTGATTCAGTGAGAGAGTGATTCAGCGAGAGAGTGATTCAGCGAGAGAGTGATTCTGCGAGTGAGTGAGTGATTGAATGACTGGGTGATTGAATGACTGGTTGAATGTTTTAGTGTTTCAGTGAGTGAGAGCGATTCAGCGAGACCGCGAAAGAGAGTGATTCAGCGAGAGAGAGTGATTCAGCAGGAGAGTGATTCAGCGAGAGAGAGTGATTCAGCGAGAGAGAGTGATTCAGCAAGAGAGAGTGATTCAGCGAGAGATAGTGATTCAGCGAGAGAGAGTGATTCAGCGAGAGAGTGATTCAGCGAGAGAGTGATTCTGCGAGTGAGTGAGTGATTGAATGACTGGGTGATTGAATGACTGGTTGAATGTTTTAGTGTTTCAGTGAGTGAGAGTGATTCAGCGAGACAGCGAGAGAGAGTGATTCAGCGAGAGAGAGTGATTCAGCAAGAGAGTGATTCAGGGAGAGAGAGTGATTCAGCGAGAGAGAGTGATTAAGCCAGAGAGAGTGATTCAGCGAGAGATAGTGATTCAGCGAGAGAGAGTGATTCAGCGAGAGAGTGATTCAGCGAGAGAGTGATTTAGCGAGTGATCGATTCAGCGAGAGAGTTATTCAGCGAGTGAGTAGGTGATTGAATGACTGGATGATTGGATGACTGGGTGAATGTTTTAGTGATTCAGTGAGTGAGAGTGATTCAGCGAGAGAGAGTGATTCAGCGAGAGAGTGATTCAGCGAGAGAGTGATTCCGCGATAGAGTGATTCAGCGAGAGAGTGATTCAGCGAGTGAGTGATTCAGCGAGTGAGTGTTTGAGTGATTGAATGACTGGGTGATTGAATGTCTGGATGATTGTTTTAGTGATTCAGTCAGTGAGATTGATTCAGCGAGTGTGATTCAGCGAGAGAGAGTGATTCAGCGAGAGAGAGTGATTCAGAGAGAGAGAATGATTCAGCGAGAGAGTGATCCAGTGAGTGAGTGTTTATGTGATTGAGTGAATTGGTGAATGATTTAATGAGTCAGTGAGAGACTGATTCAGCGAGTGTGTGATTCAGCGAGTGTGTGATTCAGCGAGTAAGTGATTCTGCGAGTAAGTAATTCAGTGCGAGAGTGATTCAGTGAGTGAGTGTTTGAGTGTTTGAATGACTGGGTTTTTGAATGACTGGGTGAATGTTTTAGTGATTCAGTGAGTGAGAGATTCAGTGAGTGAGACTAATTCACTGATTGAGAGTTATTCAGCAAGGGAGAGTGATTCAGCGAGGGAGAGTGATTCAGCGAGGGAGAATGACTCAGCCAGAGAGTGATTTAGCGAGAGAGTAATTCAGCGAGTGAGTGTCTTAGTGATTGAATGACTGGGTGAATGTTTTAGTGATTCAGTGAGTGAGAGTTTCAATGCATGACAGTGATTCAGCGAGAGAGTTGTTCAGCGAGAGAGAGTGTTTCAGTGAGAGTGATTCAGTGAGAGAGAGTGATTCAGTGAGAGAGAGTGATTCAGCGAGAGAGTGATTCAGCGAGAGAGAGTGATTCAGCGAAAGAGTGATTCAGCGAGAGAGTGATTCAGCGAGGTAATGATTCAGCGAGAGAGTGATTCAGCGAGTGAGTGACTGAATGACTGGGTGAATGTTTTAGTGATTCAGTGACTGGATGAATGTTTTAGTGATTCAGTGAGAGACTGTTTCAGCGAGAGTGTGATTCAGCGAGAGAGTGATTCAGCGAGAGGGTGATTCAGTGTGAGAGTGATTCAGCAAGAGAGTGATTCAGTGAGAGAGTGATTCATTGAGAGAGTGATTCAGCGAGAGTGAGATTCAGCAGGACTGAGATTCAGTGAAAGAGTGATTCAGCGAGTGAATGATTCAGCACGTGAGTGTTTGAGTGATTGAATGACTGGTTGATTGAATGTCTGGATGATTGTTTTAGTGATTCAGTGAGTGAGACTGATTCAGCGCGAGAGAGTGATTCAGCGAGAGAGAATGATTAAGCGAGAGAGTGATTCAATGAGTGAGGGTCTGTGTGATTGAGTGACTGGGTAAATGTTTTAGTGATTCAGCGAGTGTGTGATTCAGCGAGTGTGTGATTAAGCGAGTAAGTAATTCAGCGTGAGAGTGATTCAGTGAGTGAGTGTTTGAGTGTTTGAATGACTGGGTGTTTGAAAGACTGGGTGAATGTTTTAGTGATTCAGTGAGTGAGTAATTCAGTGAGTGAGACTAATTCACTGAGTGAGAGTTATTCAGCGAGAGAGTGTGATTCAGCGAGGGAGAGTGATTCAGCGAGAGAGTGATTCAGCGAGAGAGTGATTCAGCGAGAGAGTGATTCAGCGAGAGAATGATTCAGCGAGACAGTGATTCAGCGAGAGAGAATGATTCAGCAAGAGAGTGATTTAGCGAGAGAGTGATTAAGCGAGAGTGTGTTTCAGTGAGAGTGTGATTCAGCGAGAGTGTGATTCAGCGAGAGTGTGATTCAGCGAGTGAGTGATTGAATGACTGGGTGAATGTTTTTGTGAGTCAGTGAGAGACTGATTCAGCGAGTGTGTGATTCAGCGAGGGTGTGATTCAGCGAGGATGTGATTCAGCGAGGGTGTGATTCAGCGAGAGTGTGATTCAGCGAGAGTGTGATTCAGCGAGAGAGTGATTCAGCGAGAGAGTGATTCAGCGAGAGAGTGATTCAGCGAGAGAGTGAGTCAGCGAGAGAGTGATTCAGCGAGAGTGTGATTCAGCGAATGAGTGATTGAATGACTGGGTGAATGTTTTCGTGATTCAGAGACTGGGTGAATGTTTTATTGATTCAGTGAGAGACTGAGTCAGCGAGTGTGTGATTCAGCGAGAGTGTGATTGAGCGAGAGTGTGATTCAGCGAGAGTGTGATTCAGCGAGTGACTGTTTGAGTGATTGAATGAATGGGTGTTTGAATGTCTGGATGATTGTTTTAGTGATTCAGTGAGTGAGATTGATTCACCGAGAGAGGGTGATTCAGCGAGAGAGAATGATTCAGCGAGAGAGTGATCCAGTGAGTGAGTGTCTATGTGATTGAGTGACTTGGTGAATGATTTAATGAGTCAGTGAGAGACTGATTTAGCGAGTGTGTGATTCAGCGAGTGTGTGATTCAGCGAGTGTGTGATTCAGCGAGTGTGTGATTCAGTGAGTGTGTGATTCAGCAAGTAAGTGATTCAGCGAGTAAGTGATTCAGCGAGTAACTGATTCAGCGTGAGAGTGATTCAGTGAGTGAGTGTTTGAGTGTTTGAATGACTGAGTGTTTGAATGACTGGGTGAATGTTTTAGTGATTCAGTGAGTGAGAGATTCAGTGAGTGAGACTAATTCACTGAGTGAGAGTTATTCAGCGAGGGAGAGTTATTCAGCGAGGGAGAGTGATTCAGCGAGGGAGAATGACTCAGCCAGAGAGTGATTTAGCGAGAGAGTGATTCAGTGAGTGAGAGTTTCAGTGCATGACAGTGATTCAGCGAGAGAGTTGTTCAGCGAGAGAGAGTGTTTCAGTGAGAGAGAGCGATTCAGTGAGAGAGAGTGATTCAGTGAGAGAGTGATTCAGCGAGTGTGTGATTCAGCGAGAGAGTGATTCAGCGAGAGAGTGATTCAGTGAGAGAGTGATTCAGCGAGAGTGTGATTCAGCGAGAGAGTGATTCAGCGAGAGTGAGATTCAGCAACAGTGAGATTCAGTGAAAGAGTGATTCAGCGAGTGAGTGATTCAGCGAGTGAGTGTTTGAGTGATTGAATGACTGGTTGATTGAATGTCTGGATGATTGTTTTAGTGATTCAGTGAGTGAGATTGATTCAGCGAGAGAGAGTGATTCAGCGAGAGAGAGTGATTCAGCGAGAGAGAGTGATTCAGCGAGAGAGAATGATTAAGCGAGAGAGTGATTCAGTGAGTGAGGATCTGTGTGATTGAGTGACTGGGTGAATGTTTTAGTGATTCAGTGAGAGACTGATACAGCGAGTGTGTGAATCAGCGAGTGTGTGATTCAGCGAGTGTGTGATTCAGCGAGTGTGTGATTCAGTGAGTGTGTGATTCAGCGAGTGTGTGATTCAGCGAGTAAGTGATTCAGCGCGAGAGTGATTCAGCGAGTAGGTGATTCAGCGAGTAAGTGATTCAGCGAGTAAGTGATGCAGCGCGAGAGTGATTCAGTGAGTGAGTGTTTGAGTGTTTGAATGACTGGGTGTTTGAAAGACTGGGTGAATGTTTTAGTGATTCAGTGAGTGAGTAATTCAGTGACTGAGACTAATTCATTGAGTGAGAGTTATTCAGCGAGAGAGAGTGATTCAGCGAGGGAGAGTGATTCAGCGAGAGTGTGATTCAGCGAGAGTGTGATTCAGCAAGTGAGTGATTGAATGACTGGGTGAATGTTTTTGTGATTCAGTGAGAGACTGATTCAGTGATTCTGTGATTCAGCGAGTGTGATTCAGTGAGGGTGTGATTCAGCGAGGGTGTGATTCAGCGAGAGAGTGATTCAGCGAGAGAGTGATTCAGCGAGTGAGTGATTGAATGACTGGGTGAAGGTTTTCGTGATTCAGTGACTGGGTGAATGTTTTATCGATTCAGTGAGAGACTCAGTCAGCGAGTGTGTGATTCAGCTAGAGTGTGATTCAGCGAGAGTGTGATTCAGTGAGAGTCTGATTCAGCGAGAATGTGATTCAACGAGAGAGTGATTCAGTGAGAGAGTGATTCAGCGAGAGAGTGATTCAGCGAGAGAGTGAGTCAGCGAGAGAGTGATTCAGCGAGAGTGTGATTCAGCGAGTGAGTGATTGAATGACTGGGTGAATGTTTTTGTGATTCAGTGAGAGACTGATTCAGTGATTGTGTGATTCAGCGAGTGTGATTCAGTGAGGGTGTGATTCAGCGAGGGTGTGATTCAGCGAGGGTGTGATTCAGCGAGAGTCTGATTCAGCGAGAATGTGATTCAGCGAGAGAGTGATTCAGCGAGAGAGTGATTCAGCGAGTGAGTGATTGAATGACTGGGTGAATTTTTTCGTGATTCAGTGACTGGGTGAATGTTTTATTGATTCAGTGAGAGACTCAGTCAGCGAGTGTGTGATTCAGCTAGAGTGTGATTCAACAAGAATGTGATTCAACGAGAGAGTGATTTAGCGAGAGAGTGATTCAGCGAGAGAGTGATTCAGCGAGAGAGTGATTCAGCGATAGAGTGATTCAGCGAGAGAGTGAGTCAGCGAGAGAGTGAGTCAGCGAGAGAGTGATTCAGCGAGAGTGTGATTCAGCGAGTGTGTCATTGAATGACTGGGTGAATGTTTTCGTGATTCAGTGACTGGGTGAATGTTTTATTGATTCAGTGAGAGACTGAGTCAGCGAGTGTGTGATTTAGCTAGAGTGTGATTCACCAAGAGTGTGATTCAGCGAGAGTGTGATTCAGCGAGAGAGTGATTCAGCGAGAGAGTGATTCAGCGAGAGAGTGATTCAGCGAGAGTGTGATTCAGTGAGAGAGTGATTCAGTGAGAGAGTGATTCAGCGAGAGTGAGATTCAGCAGGAGTGAGATTCAGTGAAAGAGTGATTCAGCGAGTGAGTGATTCAGTACGTGAGTGTTTGAGTGATTGAATGACTGGTTGATTGAATGTCTGGATGATTGTTTTAGTGATTCAATGAGTGAGACTGATTCAGCGCGAGAGAGTGATTCAGCGAGAGAGAATGGTTAAGAGAGAGAGTGATTCAGTGAGTGAGGGTCTGTGTGATTGAGTGACTGGGTAAATGTTTTAGTGATTCAGCGAGTGTGTGATTCAGCGAGTGTGTGATTAAGCGAGTAAGTAATTCAGCGTGAGAGTGATTCAGTGAATGAGTGTTTGAGTGTTTGAATGACTGGGTGTTTGAAAGACTGGGTGAATGTTTTAGTGATTCAGTGAGTGAGTAATTCAGTGAGTGAGACTAATTCACTGAGTGAGAGTTATTCAGCGAGAGAGTGATTCAGCGAGGGAGAGTGATTCAGCGAGAGAGTGATTCAGCGAGAGAGTGATTCAGCGAGAGAGTGATTCAGCGAGAGAATGATTCAGCGAGACAGTGATTCAGCGAGAGAGAATGATTCAGCAAGAGAGTGATTCAGCGAGAGAGTGATTAAGCGAGAGTGTGTTTCAGTGAGAGTGTGATTCAGCGAGAGTGTGATTCAGCGAAAGTGTGATTCAGTGAGTGAGTGATTGAATGACTGGGTGAATGTTTTTGTGAGTCAGTGAGAGACTAATTCAGCGAGTGTGTGATTCAGCGAGGGTGTGATTCAGCGAGGATGTGATTCAGCGAGGGTGTGATTCAGCGAGGGTGTGATTCAGTGAGAGTGTGATTCAGCGAGAATGTGATTCAGCGAGAGAGTGATTCAGCGAGAGAGTGATTCAGCGAGTGAGTGATTCAGAGAGTGAGTGATTCGTAGAGTGAACGTTTGAGTGATTGAATGTCTGGATGATTGTTTTAGTGATTCAGTGAGTGGGAGTGATTCAGCGAGAGAGAGTGATTCAGCGAGAGAGATTGATGCAGCGAGTGACTGTCTGATTGATTGAGTTACTGGATGAATGCTTTAGTGATTCAGTGAGAGACTGATTTAGTGAGTGTTTGATTCAGCGAGTGAGTGATGCAGCGAGACAGTGATTCAGCCAGAGAGTGATTCAGCCAGAGAGTGATTCAGCGAGACAGTGATTCAGCGAGACAGTGATTCAGCGAGAGAGTGATTCAGCGAGAGGGAATGATTCAGCGAGTGATTCAACGAGAGAGTGATTCAGCGAGTGAGTGATTGAATGACTGGGTGAATGTTTTAGTGATTCAGTGATTGAGAGACTCAGTGAGTGAGAGTGATTCAGCGAGAAAGTGATTCAGCGTGAGAGAGTGATTCAGCGAGAGAGTGATTCAGCGAGTGAGTGATTGAATGACTGGGTGAATGTTTTAGTGATTCAGTGATTGGATGAAATGTTTTAGTGATTCAGTGAGAGAGTGATTCAGCGAGTGTGTGATTCAGCGAGAGAGTGATTCAGCGAGAGGGTGATTCAGTGAGAGAGTGATTCAGCGAGAGAGTGATTCAGCGAGAGTGAGATTCAGCAAGTGTGAGATTCAGTGAAAGAGTGATTCAGCGAGTGAGTGATTCAGCGAGGGAGTGTTTGAGTGATTGAATGACTGGTTGATTGAATGTCTGGATGATTGTTTTAGTGATTCAGTGAGTGAGATTGATTCAGCGAGAGAGAGTGATTCAGCGAGAGAGAGTGATTCAGCGAGAGAGAATGATTAAGCGAGAGAGTGATTCAGTGAGTGAGGATCTGTGTGATTGAGTGACTGGGTGAATGTTTTAGTGATTCAGTGAGAGACTGATACAGCGAGTGTGTGAATCAGCGAGTGTGTGATTCAGCGAGTGTGTGATTCAGCGAGTGTGTGATTCAGCGAGTGTGTGATTCAGCGAGTAAGTGATTCAGTGAGTAAGTGATTCAGCGAGTAAGTGATTCAGCGAGTAACTGATTCAGCGCGTAAGTGATTCAGCGCGAGAGTGATTCAGCGCGAGAGTGATTCAGTGAGTGAGTGTTTGAGTGTTTGAATGACTGGGTGTTTGAAAGACTGGGAGAATGTTTTAGTGATTCAGTGAGTGAGTAATTCAGTGAGTGAGACTAATTCACTGAGTGAAAGTTATTCAGCGAGAGAGAGTGATTCAGCGAGGGAGAGTGATTCAGCGAGAGAGTGATTCATCGAGAGTGATTCAGCGAGAGTGTGTTTCAGCGAGAGTGTGATTCAGCGAGAGTGTGATTCAGCGAGAGTGTGATTCAGTGAGTGAGTGATTGAATGACTGGGTGAATGTTTTTGTGATTCAGTGAGAGACTGATTCAGTGATTGTGTTTTTCAGCGAGAGTGTGATTCTGTGAGGGTGTGATTCAGCGAGGGTGTGATTCAGCGAGGGTGTGATTCAGCGAGGGTGTGATTCAGCGAGGGTGTGATTCAGCAAGGGTGTGATTCAGCGAGAGTCTGATTCAGCGAGAACGTGATTCAACGAGAGAGTGATTCAGCGAGAGAGTGATTCACCGAGAGAGTGAGTCAGCGAGAGAGTGATTCAGCAAGAGTGTGATTCAGCGAGTGAGGGATTGAATGATTGGGTGAATGTTTTCGTGATTCAGTGACTGGTTGAATGTTTTATTGATTCAGTGAGAGACTCAGTCAGCGAGTGTGTGATTCAGCTAGAGTGTGATTCAGCGAGAGTGTGATTCAACGAGAGTGTGATTCAGCGAGAGTGTGATTCAGCGAGAGAGTGATTCAGCGAGAGAGTGAATCAGCGAGAGTGTGATTCAGCGATTGTGTGATTCAGCGAGTGTGTGATTCAGCGAGTGTGTGATTCAGCGAGTGAGTGATTCAGCGCGAGAGTGATTCAGCGAGTAAGTGATTCAGCGAGTAAGTGATTCAGCGAGTAAGTGATTCAGCGCGAGAATGATTCAGTGAGTGAGTGTTGGAGTGTTTGAATGACTGGGTGTTTGAAAGACTGGGTGAATGTTTTAGTGATTCAGTGAGTGAGTAATTCAGTGAGTGAGACTAATTCATTGAGTGAGAGTTATTCAGCCAGAGAGAGTGATTCAGCGAGGGAGAGTGATTCAGCGAGAGAGTGATTCATCGAGAGAGTGATTCAGCGAGAGTGTGTTTCAGTGAGAGCGTAATTCAGCGAGAGTGTGATTCAGCGAGAGTGTGATTCAGCGAGTGAGTGATTGAATGACTGGGTGAATGTTTTTGTGATTCAGTGAGAGACTGATTCAGTGATTGTGTGATTCAGCGAGTGTGATTCAGTGAGGGTGTGATTCAGCGAGGGTGTGATTCAGCGAGGGTGTGATTCAGCGAGGGTGTGATTCAGCGAGGGTGTGATTCAGCGAGAGTCTGATTCAGCGAGAATGTGATTCAACGAGAGAGTGATTCAGCGAGAGAGTGATTCAGCGAGAGAGTGATTCAGCGAGAGAGTGATTCAGCGAGAGAGTGATTCAGCGAGATTGTGATTCAGCGAATGAGTGATTGAATGACTGGGTGAATGTTTTCGTGATTCAGAGACTTGGTGAATGTTTTATTGATTCAGTGAGAGACTGAGTCAGCGAGTGTGTGATTCAGCGAGAGTGTGATTCAGCGAGTGACTGTTTGAGTGATTGAATGAATGGGTGTTTGAATGTCTGGATGATTGTTTTAGTGATTCAGTGAGTGAGATTGATTCAGCGAGAGAGAGTGATTCAGCGAGAGAGAATGATTCAGCGAGAGAGTGATCCAGTGAGTGAGTGTCTATGTGATTGAGTGACTTGGTGAATGATTTAATGAGTCAGTGAGAGACTGATTTAGCGAGTGTGTGATTCAGCGAGTGTGTGATTCAGCGAGTGTGTGATTCAGCGAGTGTGTGATTCAGCGAGTGTGTGATTCAGTGAGTGTGTGATTCAGCAAGTAAGTGATTCAGCGAGTAAGTGATTCAGCGAGTAACTGATTCAGCGTGAGAGTGATTCAGTGAGTGAGTGTTTGAGTGTTTGAATGACTGAGTGTTTGAATGACTGGGTGAATGTTTTAGTGATTCAGTGAGTGAGAGATTCAGTGAGTGAGACTTATTCACTGAGTGAGAGTTATTCAGCGAAGGAGAGTTATTCAGCAAGGGAGAGTGATTCAGCGAGGGAGAATGACTCAGCCAGAGAGTGATTTAGCGAGAGAGTGATTCAGCAAATGAGTGTCTTAGTGATTGAATGACTGGGTGAATGTTTTAGTGATTCAGTGAGTGAGAGTTTCAGTGCATGACAGTGATTCAGCGAGAGAGTTGTTCAGCGAGAGAGAGTGTTTCAGTGAGAGAGAGTGATTCAGTGAGAGAGAGTGATTCAGTGAGAGAGTGATTCAGCGAGTGTGTGATTCAGCGAGAGAGTGATTCAGCGAGAGGATGATTCAGTGAGAGAGTGATTCAGCGAGAGTGTGATTCAGCGAGAGATTGATTCAGCGAGTGTGAGATTCAGCAAGAGTGAGATTCAGTGAAAGAGTGATTCAGCGAGTGAGTGATTCAGCGAGTGAGTGTTTGAGTGATTGAATGACTGGTTGATTGAATGTCTGGATGATTGTTTTAGTGATTCAGTGAGTGAGATTGATTCAGCGAGAGAGAGTGATTCAGCGAGAGAGAGTGATTCAGCGAGAGAGAATGATTAAGCGAGAGAGTGATTCAGTGAGTGAGGATCTGTGTGATTGAGTGACTGGGTGAATGTTTTAGTGATTCAGTGAGAGACTGATACAGCGAGTGTGTGAATCAGGGAGTGTGTGATTCAGCGAGTGTGTGATTCAGCGAGTGTGTGATTCAGCAAGTGTGTGATTCAGCGAGTGTGTGATTCAGCGAGTAAGTGATTCAGCGCGAGAGTGATTCAGCGAGTAAGTGATTCAGCGAGTAAGTGATTCAGCGAGTAAGTGATTCAGCGCGAGAGTGATTCAGTGAGTGAGTGTTTGAGTGTTTGAATGACTGGGTGTTTGAAAGACTGGGTGAATGTTTTAGTGATTCAGTGAGTGAGTAATTCAGTGAGTGAGACTAATTCATTGAGTGAGAGTTATTCAGCGAGAGAGAGTGATTCAGCGAGGGAGAGTGATTCAGCGAGAGAGTGCTTCATCGAGAGAGTGATTCAGCGAGAGTGTGTTTCAGTGAGAGTGTGATTCAGCGAGAGTGTAATTCAGCGAGAGTGTGATTCAGCGAGTGAGTGATTGAATGACTGGGTGAATGTTTTTGTGATTCAGTGAGAGACTGATTCAGTGATTGTGTGATTCAGCGAGTGTGATTCAGTGAGGGTGTGATTCAGCGAGGGTGTGATTCAGCGAGAGTCTGATTCAGCGAGAATGTGATTCAGCGAGAGAGTGATTCAGCGAGAGAGTGATTCAGCGAGTGAGTGATTGAATGACTGGGTGAAGGTTTTCGTGATTCAGTGACTGGGTGAATGTTTTATTGATTCAGTGAGAGACTCAGTCAGCGAGTGGGTGATTCAGCTAGAGTGTGATTCAGCGAGAGTGTGATTCAGCGAGAGTCTGATTCAGCGAGAATGTGATTCAACGAGAGAGTGATTCAGTGAGAGAGTGATTCAGCGAGAGAGTAATTCAGCGAGAGAGTGAGTCAGCGTGAGAGTGATTCAGCGAGAGTGTGATTCAGCGAGTGAGTGATTGAATGACTGGGTGAATGTTTTTGTGATTCAATGAGAGACTGATTCAGTGATTGTGTGATTCAGCGAGTGTGATTCAGTGAGGGTGTGATTCAGCGAGGGTGTGATTCAGCGAGGGTGTGATTCAGCGAGAGTCTGATTCAGCGAGAATGTGATTCAGCGAGAGAGTGATTCAGCGAGAGAGCGATTCAGCGAGTGAGTGATTGAATGACTGGGTGAATTTTTTCGTGATTCAGTGACTGGGTGAATGTTTTATTGATTCAGTGAGAGACTCAGTCAGCGAGTGTGTGATTCAGCTAGAGTGTGATTCAGCAAGAATGTGATTCAACGAGAGAGTGATTCAGCGAGAGAGTGATTCAGCGAGAGAGTGATTCAGCGAGAGAGTGATTCAGCGAGAGAGTGAGTCAGCGAGAGAGTGAGTCAGCGAGAGAGTGATTCAGCGAGAGTGTGATTCAGCGAGTGAGTGATTGAATGACTGGGTGAATGTTTTCGTGATTCAGTGACTGGGTGAATGTTTTATTGATTCAGTGAGAGACTGAGTCAGCGAGTGTGTGATTTAGCTAGAGTGTGATTCAGCGAGAGTGTGATTCAGCGAGAGTGCGATTCAGCGAGAGAGTGATTCTGCGAGAGAGTGATTCAGCAAGAGAGTGATTCAGCGAGAGTGTGATTCAGTGAGAGAGTGATTCAGTGAGAGAGTGATTCAGCGAGAGTGAGATTCAGCAGGCGTGAGATTCAGTGAAAGAGTGATTCAGCGAGTGAGTGATTCAGCACGTGAGTGTTTGAGTGATTGAATGACTGGTTGATTGAATATCTGGATGATTGTTTTAGTGATTCAGTGAGTGAGACTGATTCAGCGCGAGAGAGTGATTCAGCGAGAGAGAATGATTAAGCGAGAGAGTGATTCAGTGAGTGAGGGTCTGTGTGATTGAGTGACTGGGTAAATGTTTTAGTGATTCAGCGAGTGTGTGATTCAGCGAGTGTGTGATTAAGCGAGTAAGTAATTCAGCGTGAGAGTGATTCAGTGAGTGAGTGTTTGAGTGTTTGAATGACTGGGTGTTTGAAAGACTGGGTGAATGTTTTAGTGATTCAGTGAGTGAGTAATTCAGTGAGTGAGACTAATTCACTGAGTGAGAGTTATTCAGCGAGAGAGTGTGATTCAGCGAGGGAGAGTGATTCAGCGAGAGAGTGATTCAGCGAGAGAGTGATTCAGCGAGAGAGTGATTCAGCGAGAGAATGATTCAGCGAGACAGTGATTCAGCGAGAGAGAATGATTCAGCAAGATAGTGATTCAGCGAGAGAGTGATTAAGCGAGAGTGTGTTTCAGTGAGAGTGTGATTCAGCGAGAGTGTGATTCAGCGAGAGTGTGATTCAGTGAGTGAGTGATTGAATGACTGGGTGAATGTTTTTGTGAGTCAGTGAGAGACTGATTCAGCGACAGTGTGATTCAGCGAGGGTGTGATTCAGCGAGGATGTGATTCAGCGAGGGTGTGATTCAGCGAGAGTGTGATTCAGCGAGAATGTGATTCAGCGAGAGAGTGATTCAGCGAGAGAGTGATTCAGCGAGTGAGTGATTCAGAGAGTGAGTGATTCGTAGAGTGAACGTTTGAGTGATTGAATGTCTGGATGATTGTTTTAGTGATTCAGTGAGTGGGAGTGATTCAGCGAGAGAGAGTGATTCAGCGAGAGAGATTGATGCAGCGAGTGACTGTCTGATTGATTGAGTTACTGGATGAATGCTTTAGTGATTCAGTGAGAGACTGATTTAGTGAGTGTTTGATTCAGCGAGTGAGTGATGCAGCGAGACAGTGATTCAGCCAGAGAGTGATTCAGCCAGAGAGTGATTCAGCGAGACAGTGATTCAGCGAGAGAGTGATTCAGCGAGAGGGAATGATTCAGCGAGTGATTCAACGAGAGAGTGATTCAGCGAGTGAGTGATTGAATGACTGGGTGAATGTTTTAGTGATTCAGTGATTGAGAGACTCAGTGAGTGAGAGTGATTCAGCGAGAAAGTGATTCAGCGTGAGAGAGTTTTTCAGCGAGAGAGTGATTCAGCGAGTGAGTGATTGAATGACTGGGTGAATGTTTTAGTGATTCAGTGATTGGATGAATGTTTTAGTGATTCAGTGAGAGAGTGATTCAGCGAGTGTGTGATTCAGCGAGAGAGTGATTCAGCGAGAGGGTGATTCAGTGAGAGAGTGATTCAGCGAGAGAGTGATTCAGCGAGAGTGAGATTCAGCAAGTGTGAGATTCAGTGAAAGAGTGATTCAGCGAGTGAGTGATTCAGCGAGGGAGTGTTTGAGTGATTGAATGACTGGTTGATTGAATGTCTGGATGATTGTTTTAGTGATTCAGTGAGTGAGATTGATTCAGCGAGAGAGAGTGATTCAGCGATAGAGAGTGATTCAGCGAGAGAGAATGATTAAGCGAGAGAGTGATTCAGTGAGTGAGGATCTGTGTGATTGAGTGACTGGGTGAATGTTTTAGTGATTCAGTGAGAGACTGATACAGCGAGTGTGTGAATCAGGGAGTGTGTGATTCAGCGAGTGTGTGATTCAGCGAGTGTGTGATTCAGCAAGTGTGTGATTCAGCGAGTGTGTGATTCAGCGAGTAAGTGATTCAGCGCGAGAGTGATTCAGCAAGTAAGTGATTCAGCGAGTAAGTGATTCAGCGAGTAAGTGATTCAGCGCGAGAGTGATTCAGTGAGTGAGTGTTTGAGTGTTTGAATGACTGGGTGTTTGAAAGACTGGGTGAATGTTTTAGTGATTCAGTGAGTGAGTAATTCAGTGAGTGAGACTAATTCACTGAGTGAGAGTTATTCAGCGAGAGAGTGTGATTCAGCGAGGGAGGGTGATTCAACGAGAGAGTGATTCAGCGAGAGAGTGATTCAGCGAGAGAGTGATTCAGCGAGAGAATGATTCAGCGAGACAGTGATTCAGCGAGAGAGAATGATTCAGCAAGAGAGTGATTCAGCGAGAGAGTGATTAAGCGAGAGAGTGATTAAGCGAGAGTGTGTTTCAGAGAGAGTGTGATTCAGCGAGAGTGTGATTCAGCTAGAGTGTGATTCAGTGAGTGAGTGATTGAATGACTGGGTGAATGTTTTTGTGAGTCAGTGAGAGACTGATTCAGCGACAGTGTGATTCAGCGAGGGTGTGATTCAGCGAGGATGTGATACAGCGAGCGTGTGATTCAGCGAGAGTGTGATTCAGCGAGAATGTGATTCAGCGAGAGAGTGATTTAGCGAGAGAGTGATTCAGCGAGTGAGTGATTCAGAGAGTGAGTGATTCGTAGAGTGAACGTTTGAGTGATTGAATGTCTGGATGATTGATTTAGTGATTCAGTGAGTGGGAGTGATTCAGCGAGAGAGAGTGATTCAGCGAGAGAGATTGATACAGCGAGTGACTGTCTGATTGATTGAGTTACTGGATGAATGCTTTAGTGATTCAGTGAGAGACTGATTTAGTGAGTGTTTGATTCAGCGAGTGAGTGATGCAGCGAGACAGTGATTCAGCCAGAGAGTGATTCAGCCAGAGAGTGATTCAGCGAGACAGTGATTCAGCGAGAGAGTGATTCAGCGAGAGGGAATGATTCAGCGAGTGATTCAACGAGAGAGTGATTCAGCGAGTGAGTGATTGAATGACTGGGTGAATGTTTTAGTGATTCAGTGATTGAGAGACTCAGTGAGTGAGAGTGATTCAGCGAGAAAGTGATTCAGCGTGAGAGAGTTTTTCAGCGAGAGAGTGATTCAGCGAGTGAGTGATTGAATGACTGGGTGAATGTTTTAGTGATTCAGTGATTGGATGAATGTTTTAGTGATTCAGTGAGAGAGTGATTCAGAGAGTGTGTGATTCAGCGAGAGAGTGATTCAGCGAGAGGGTGATTCAGTGAGAGAGTGATTCAGCGAGAGAGTGATTCAGCGAGAGTGAGATTCAGCAAGTGTGAGATTCAGTGAAAGAGTGATTCAGCGAGTGAGTGATTCAGCGAGGGAGTGTTTGAGTGATTGAATGACTGGTTGATTGAATGTCTGGATGATTGTTTTAGTGATTCAGTGAGTGAGATTGATTCAGCGAGAGAGAGTGATTCAGCGAGAGAGAGTGATTCAGCGAGAGAGAATGATTAAGCGAGAGAGTGATTCAGTGAGTGAGGATCTGTGTGATTGAGTGACTGGGTGAATGTTTTAGTGATTCAGTGAGAGACTGATACAGCGAGTGTGTGAATCAGGGAGTGTGTGATTCAGCGAGTGTGTGATTCAGCGAGTGTGTGATTCAGCAAGTGTGTGATTCAGCGAGTGTGTGATTCAGCGAGTAAGTGATTCAGCGCGAGAGTGATTCAGCAAGTAAGTGATTCAGCGAGTAAGTGATTCAGCGAGTAAGTGATTCAGCGCGAGAGTGATTCAGTGAGTGAGTGTTTGAGTGTTTGAATGACTGGGTGTTTGAAAGACTGGGTGAATGTTTTAGTGATTCAGTGAGTGAGTAATTCAGTGAGTGAGACTAATTCACTGAGTGAGAGTTATTCAGCGAGAGAGTGTGATTCAGCGAGGGAGGGAGATTCAACGAGAGAGTGATTCAGCGAGAGAGTGATTCAGCGAGAGAGTGATTCAGCGAGAGAATGATTCAGCGAGACAGTGATTCAGCGAGAGAGAATGATTCAGCAAGAGAGTGATTCAGCGAGAGAGTGATTAAGCGAGAGAGTGATTAAGCGAGAGTGTGTTTCAGAGAGAGTGTGATTCAGCGAGAGTGTGATTCAGCTAGAGTGTGATTCAGTGAGTGAGTGATTGAATGACTGGGTGAATGTTTTTGTGAGTCAGTGAGAGACTGATTCAGCGACAGTGTGATTCAGCGAGGGTGTGATTCAGCGAGGATGTGATACAGCGAGCGTGTGATTCAGCGAGAGTGTGATTCAGCGAGAATGTGATTCAGCGAGAGAGTGATTTAGCGAGAGAGTGATTCAGCGAGTGAGTGATTCAGAGAGTGAGTGATTCGTAGAGTGAACGTTTGAGTGATTGAATGTCTGGATGATTGATTTAGTGATTCAGTGAGTGGGAGTGATTCAGCGAGAGAGAGTGATTCAGCGAGAGAGATTGATACAGCGAGTGACTGTCTGATTGATTGAGTTACTGGATGAATGCTTTAGTGATTCAGTGAGAGACTGATTTAGTGAGTGTTTGATTCAGCGAGTGAGTGATGCAGCGAGACAGTGATTCAGCCAGAGAGTGATTCAGCCAGAGAGTGATTCAGCGAGACAGTGATTCAGCGAGAGAGTGATTCAGCGAGAGGGAATGATTCAGCGAGTGATTCAACGAGAGAGTGATTCAGCGAGTGAGTGATTGAATGACTGGGTGAATGTTTTAGTGATTCAGTGATTGAGAGACTCAGTGAGTGAGAGTGATTCAGCGAGAAAGTGATTCAGCGTGAGAGAGTGATTCAGCGAGAGAGTGATTCAGCGAGTGAGTGATTGAATGACTTGGTGAATGTTTTAGTGATTCAGTGATTGGATGAAATGTTTTAGTGATTCAGTGAGAGAGTGATTCAGCGAGTGTGTGATTCAGCGAGAGAGTGATTCAGCGAGAGGGTGATTCAGTGAGAGAGTGATTCAGCGAGAGAGTGATTCAGCGAGAGTGAGATTCAGCAAGTGTGAGATTCAGTGAAAGAGTGATTCAGCGAGTGAGTGATTCAGCGAGGGAGTGTTTGAGTGATTGAATGACTGGTTGATTGAATGTCTGGATGATTGTTTTAGTGATTCTGTGAGTGAGATTGATTCAGCGAGAGAGAGTGATTCAGCGAGAGAGAGTGATTCAGCGAGAGAGAATGATTAAGCGAGAGAGTGATTCAGTGAGTGAGGATCTGTGTGATTGAGTGACTGGGTGAATGTTTTAGTGATTCAGTGAGAGACTGATACAGCGAGTGTGTGAATCAGCGAGTGTGTGATTCAGCGAGTGTGTGATTCAGCGAGTGTGTGATTCAGCGAGTGTGTGATTCAGCGAGTAAGAGATTCAGCGAGTAAGTGATTCAGCGAGTAAGTGATTCAGCGCGTAACTGATTCAGCGCATAAGTGATTCAGCGCGAGAGTGATTCAGCGCGAGAGTGATTCAGTGAGTGAGTGTTTGAGTGTTTGAATGACTGGGTGTTTGAAAGACTGGGAGAATGTTTTAGTGATTCAGTGTGTTAGTAATTCAGTGAGTGAGACTAATTCACTGAGTGAAAGTTATTCAGCGAGAGAGAGTGATTCAGCGAGGGAGAGTGATTCAGCGAGAGAGTGATTCATCGAGAGAGTGATTCAGCGAGAGTGTGTTTCAGCGAGAGTGTGATTCTGCGAGAGTGTGATTCAGCGAGAGTGTGATTCAGTGAGTGAGTGATTGAATGACTGGGTGAATGTTTTTGTGATTCAGTGAGAGACTGATTCAGTGATTGTGTTTTTCAGCGAGAGTGTGATTCTGTGAGGGTGTGATTCAGCGAGGGTGTGATTCAGCGAGGGTGTGATTCAGCGAGGGTGTGATTCAGCGAGGGTGTGATTCAGCAAGGGTGTGATTCAGCGAGAGTCTGATTCAGCGAGAATGTGATTCAACGAGAGAGTGATTCAGCGAGAGAGTGATTCACCGAGAGAGTGAGTCAGCGAGAGAGTGATTCAGCGAGAGTGTGATTCAGCGAGTGAGGGATTGACTGACTGGGTGAATGTTTTCGTGATTCAGTGACTGGTTGAATGTTTTATTGATTCAGTGAGAGACTCAGTCAGCGAGTGTGTGATTCAGCTAGAGTGTGATTCAGCGAGAGTGTGATTCAACGAGAGTGTGATTCAGCGAGAGTGTGATTCAGCGAGAGAGTGATTCAGCGAGAGAGTGAATCAGCGAGAGTGTGATTCAGCGAGTGTGTGATTCAGCGAGTGTGTGATTCAGCGAGTGTGTGATTCAGCGAGTAAGTGATTCAGCGCGAGAGTGATTCAGATAGTAAGTGATTCAGCGAGTAAGTGATTCAGCGAGTAAGTGATTCAGCGCGAGAATGATTCAGTGAGTGAGTGTTTGAGTGTTTGAATGACTGGGTGTTTGAAAGACTGGGTGAATGTTTTAGTGATTCAGTGAGTGAGTAATTCAGTGAGTGAGACAAATTCATTGAGTGAGAGTTATTCAGCCAGAGAGAGTGATTCAGCGAGGGAGAGTGATTCAGCGAGAGAGTGATTCATCGAGAGAGTCATTCAGCGAGTGTGTGTTTCAGTGAGAGTGTAATTCAGCGAGAGTGTGATTCAGCGAGAGTGTGATTCAGCGAGTGAGTGATTGAATGACTGGGTGAATGTTTTTGTGATTCAGTGAGAGACTGATTCAGTGATTGTGTGATTCAGCGAGTGTGATTCATTGAGGGTGTGATTCAGCGAGGGTGTGATTCAGCGAGGGTGTGATTCAGCGAGGGTGTGATTCAGCGAGGGTGTGATTCAGCGAGAGTCTGATTCAGCGAGAATGTGATTCAACGAGAGAGTGATTCAGCGAGAGAGTGATTCAGCGAGAGAGTGATTCAGCGAGAGAGTGAGTCAGCGAGAGAGTGATTCAGCGAGAGTGTGATTCAGCGAGTGAGTGATTGAATGACTGGGTGAATGTTTTCGTGATTCAGTGACTGGGTGAATGTTTTATTGATTCAGTGAGAGACTCAGTCAGCGAGTGTGTGATTCAGCTAGAGTGTGATTCAGCGAGAGTGTGATTCAGCGAGAGTCTGATTCAGCTAGAATGTGATTCAACGAGAGAGTGATTCAGCGAGAGAGTGATTCAGCGAGAGAGTGATTCAGCGAGAGAGTGCGTCAGCGAGAGAGTGATTCAGCGAGAGTGGGATTCAGCGAGTGAGTGATTGAATGACTGGGTGAATGTTTTTGTGATTCAATGAGAGACTGATTCAGTGATTGTGTGATTCAGCGAGTGTGATTCAGTGAGGGTGTGATTCAGCGAGGGTGTGATTCAGCGAGGTTGTGATTCAGCGAGAGTCTGATTCAGCGAGAATGTGATTCAACGAGAGAGTGATTCAGCGAGAGAGTGATTCAGCGAGAGAGCGATTCAGCGAGTGAGTGATTGAATGACTGGGTGAATGTTTTTGTGATTCAATGAGAGACTGATTCAGTGATTGTGTGATTCAGCGAGTGTGATTCAGTGAGGGTGTGATTCAGCGAGGGTGTGATTCAGCGAGGTTGTGATTCAGCGAGAGTCTGATTCAGCGAGAATGTGATTCAACGAGAGAGTGATTCAGCGAGAGAGTGATTCAGCGAGAGAGCGATTCAGCGAGTGAGTGATTGAATGACTGGGTGAATGTTTTCGTGATTCAGTGACTGGGTGAATGTTTTATTGATTCAGTGAGAGACTCAGTCAGCGAGTGTGTGATTCAGCTAGAGTGTGATTCAGCGAGAATGTGATTCAACGAGGGTGTGATTCAGCGAGAGAGTGATTCAGCGAGAGAGTGATTCAGCGAGAGAGTGATTCAGCGATAGAGTGATTCAGCGAGAGAGTGAGTCAGCGAGAGAGTGAGTCAGCGAGAGAGTGATTCAGCGAGAGTGTGATTCAGCGAGTGAGTGATTGAATGACTGGGTGAATGTTTTCGTGTTTCAGTGACTGGGTGAATGTTTTATTGATTCAGTGAGAGACTGAGTCAGCGAGTGTGTGATTTAGCTATAGTGTGAATCAGCGAGAATGTGATTCAACGAGAGAGTGATTCAGCGAGAGAATGATTGAATGACTGGGTGAATGTTTTCGTGATTCAGTGACTGGGTGAATGTTTTATTGATTCAGTGAGAGACTCAGTCAGCGAGTGTGTGATTCAGCTAGAGTGTGATTCAGCGAGAATGTGATTCAACGAGAGAGTGATTCAGCGATAGAGTGATTCAGCGATGGAGTGATTCAGCGAGAGAGTGAGTCAGCGAGAGAGTGAGTCAGCGAGAGAGTGAGTCAGCGAGAGAGTGATTCAGCGAGTGTGTGATTCAGCGAGTGTGTGATTCAGCGAGTAAGTGATTCAGCGCGAGAGTGATTCAGCGAGTAAGTGATTCAGCGAGTAAGTGATTCAGCGCGAGAATGATTCAGTGAGTGAGTGTTTGAGTGTTTGAATGACTGGTTGTTTGAAAGACTGGGAGAATGTTTTAGTGATTCACTGAGTGAGTAATTCAGTGAGTGAGACTAATTCATTGAGTGAGAGTTATTCAGCCAGAGAGAGTGATTCAGCGAGGGAGAGTGATTCAGTGAGAGAGTGATTCATCGAGAGAGTGATTCAGTGAGAGTGTGTTTCAGTGAGAGTGTAATTCAGCGAGAGTGTGATTCAGCGAGAGTGTGATTCAGCGAGTGAGTGATTGAATGACTGGGTGAATGTTTTTGTGATTCAGTGAGAGACTGATTCAGTGATTGTGTGATTCAGCGAGTGTGATTCAGTGAGGGTGTGATTCAGCGAGGGTGTGATTCAGCGAGGGTGTGATTCCGCGAGGGTGTGATTCAGCGAGGGTGTGATTCAGCGAGAGTCTGATTCAGCGAGAATGTGATTCAACGAGAGAGTGATTCAGCGAGAGAGTGATTCAGCGAGAGAGTGATTCAGCGAGAGAGTGATTCAGCGAGAGTGTGATTCAGCGAATGAGTGATTGAATGACTGGGTGAATGTTTTCGTGATTCAGAGACTTGGTGAATGTTTTATTGATTCAGTGAGAGACTGAGTCAGCGAGTGTGTGATTCAGCGAGAGTGTGATTCAGCGAGTGACTGTTTGAGTGATTGAATGAATGGGTGTTTGAATGTCTGGATGATTGTTTTATTGATTCAGTGAGTGAGATTGATTCAGCGAGAGAGAGTGATTCAGCGAGAGAGAATGATTCAGCGAGAGAGTGATCCAGTGAGTGAGTGTCTATTTGATTGAGTGACTTGGTGAATGATTTAATGAGTCAGTAAGAGACTGATTTAGCGAGTGTGTGACTCAGCGAGTGTGTGATTCAGCGAGTGTGTGATTCAGCGAGTGTGTGATTCAGCGAGTGTGTGATTCAGTGAGTGTGTGATTCAGCAAGTAAGTGATTCAGCGAGTAAGTGATTCAGCGAGTAACTGATTCAGCGTGAGAGTGATTCAGTGAGTGAGTGTTTGAGTGTTTGAATGACTGAGTGTTTGAATGACTGGGTGAATGTTTTAGTGATTCAGTGAGTGAGAGATTCAGTGAGTGAGACTTATTCACTGAGTGAGAGTTATTCAGCGAGGGAGAGTTATTCAGCAAGGGAGAGTGATTCAGCGAGGGAGAATGACTCAGCCAGAGAGTGATTTAGCGAGAGAGTGATTCAGCAAATGAGTGTCTTAGTGATTGAATGACTGGGTGAATGTTTTAGTGATTCAGTGAGTGAGAGTTTCAGTGCATGACAGTGATTCAGCGAGAGAGTTGTTCAGCGAGAGAGAGTGTTTCAGTGAGAGAGAGTGATTCAGTGAGAGAGAGTGATTCAGTGAGAGAGTGATTCAGCGAGTGTGTGATTCAGCGAGAGAGTGATTCAGCGAGAGATGATTCAGTGAGAGAGTGATTCAGCGAGAGTGTGATTCAGTGAGAGATTGATTCAGCGAGTGTGAGATTCAGCAAGAGTGAGATTCAGTGAAAGAGTGATTCAGCGAGTGAGTGATTCAGCGAGTGAGTGTTTGAGTGATTGAATGACTGGTTGATTGAATGTCTGGATGATTGTTTTAGTGATTCAGTGAGTGAGATTGATTCAGCGAGAGAGAGTGATTCAGCGAGAGAGAGTGATTCAGCGAGAGAGAATGATTAAGCGAGAGAGTGATTCAGTGAGTGAGGATCTGTGTGATTGAGTGACTGGGTGAATGTTTTAGTGATTCAGTGAGAGACTGATACAGCGAGTGTGTGAATCAGGGAGTGTGTGATTCAGCGAGTGTGTGATTCAGCGAGTGTGTGATTCAGCAAGTGTGTGATTCAGCGAGTGTGTGATTCAGCGAGTAAGTGATTCAGCGCGAGAGTGATTCAGCGAGTAAGTGATTCAGCGAGTAAGTGATTCAGCGAGTAAGTGATTCAGCGCGAGAGTGATTCAGTGAGTGAGTGTTTGAGTGTTTGAATGACTGGGTGTTTGAAAGACTGGGTGAATGTTTTAGTGATTCAGTGAGTGAGTAATTCAGTGAGTGAGACTAATTCATTGAGTGAGAGTTATTCAGCGAGAGAGAGTGATTCAGCGAGGGAGAGTGATTCAGCGAGAGAGTGATTCATCGAGAGAGTGATTCAGCGAGAGTGTGTTTCAGCGAGAGTGTGATTCAGCGAGAGTGTGATTCAGCGAGAGTGTGATTCAGCGAGAGTGTGTTTCAGTGAGAGTGTGATTCAGCGAGAGTGTGATTCAGCGAGAGTGTGATTCAGCGAGAGTGTGTTTCAGTGAGAGTGTGATTCAGCGAGAGTGTGATTCAGCGAGAGAGTGATTCAGCGAGAGTGTGTTTCAGTGAGAGTGTGATTCAGCGAGAGTGTGATTCAGCGAGAGTGTGATTCAGCGAGTGAGTGATTGAATGACTGGGTGAATGTTTTTGTGATTCAGTGAGAGACTGATTCAGTGATTGTGTGATTCAGCGAGTGTGATTCAGTGAGGGTGTGATTCAGCGAGGGTGTGATTCAGCGAGAGTCTGATTCAGCGAGAATGTGATTCAGCGAGAGAGTGATTCAGCGAGAGAGTGATTCAGCGAGTGAGTGATTGAATGACTGGGTGAAGGTTTTCGTGATTCAGTGACTGGGTGAATGTTTTATTGATTCAGTGAGAGACTCAGTCAGCGAGTGTGTGATTCAGCTAGAGTGTGATTCAGCGAGAGTGTGATTCAGCGAGAGTCTGATTCAGCGAGAATGTGATTCAACGAGAGAGTGATTCAGTGAGAGAGTGATTCAGCGAGAGAGTAATTCAGCGAGAGAGTGAGTCAGCGTGAGAGTGATTCAGCGAGAGTGTGATTCAGCGAGTGAGTGATTGAATGACTGGGTGAATGTTTTTGTGATTCAGTGAGAGACTGATTCAGTGATTGTGTGATTCAGCGAGTGTGATTCAGTGAGGGTGTGATTCAGCGAGGGTGTGATTCAGCGAGGGTGTGATTCAGCGAGAGACTGATTCAGCGAGAATGTGATTCAGCGAGAGAGTGATTCAGCGAGAGAGCGATTCAGCGAGTGAGTGATTGAATGACTGGGTGAATTTTTTCGTGATTCAGTGACTGGGTGAATGTTTTATTGATTCAGTGAGAGACTCAGTCAGCGAGTGTGTGATTCAGCTAGAGTGTGATTCAGCAAGAATGTGATTCAACGAGAGAGTGATTCAGCGAGAGAGTGATTGAGCGAGAGAGTGATTCAGCGAGAGAGTGATTCAGCGAGAGTGTGATTCAGCGAGTGAATGATTCAGCGAGAGAGTGATTCAGCGAGAGAGTGATTCAGCGAGAGAGTGATTCAGCGAGAGTGTGATTCAGCGAGTGAGTGATTGAATGACTGGGTGAATGTTTTCGTGATTCAGTGACTGGGTGAATGTTTTATTGATTCAGTGAGAGACTGAGTCAGCGAGTGTGTGATTTAGCTAGAGTGTGATTCAGCGAGAGTGTGATTCAGCGAGAGTGCGATTCAGCGAGAGAGTGATTCTGCGAGAGAGTGATTCAGCGAGAGAGTGATTCAGCGAGAGTGTGATTCAGTGAGAGAGTGATTCAGTGAGAGAGTGATTCAGCGAGAGTGAGATTCAGCAGGCGTGAGATTCAGTGAAAGAGTGATTCAGCGAGTGAGTGATTCAGCACGTGAGTGTTTGAGTGATTGAATGACTGGTTGATTGAATATCTGGATGATTGTTTTAGTGATTCAGTGAGTGAGACTGATTCAGCGCGAGAGAGTGATTCAGCGAGAGAGAATGATTAAGCGAGAGAGTGATTCAGTGAGTGAGGGTCTGTGTGATTGAGTGACTGGGTAAATGTTTTAGTGATTCAGCGAGTGTGTGATTCAGCGAGTGTGTGATTAAGCGAGTAAGTAATTCAGCGTGAGAGTGATTCAGTGAGTGAGTGTTTGAGTGTTTGAATGACTGGGTGTTTGAAAGACTGGGTGAATGTTTTAGTGATTCAGTGAGTGAGTAATTCAGTGAGTGAGACTAATTCACTGAGTGAGAGTTATTCAGCGAGAGAGTGTGATTCAGCGAGGGAGAGTGATTCAGCGAGAGAGTGATTCAGCGAGAGAGTGATTCAGCGAGAGAGTGATTCAGCGAGAGAATGATTCAGCGAGACAGTGATTCAGCGAGAGAGAATGATTCAGCAAGAGAGTGATTCAGCGAGAGAGTGATTAAGCGAGAGTGTGTTTCAGTGAGAGTGTGATTCAGCGAGAGTGTGATTCAGCGAGAGTGTGATTCAGTGAGTGAGTGATTGAATGACTGGGTGAATGTTTTTGTGAGTCAGTGAGAGACTGATTCAGCGAGTGTGTGATTCAGCGAGGGTGTGATTCAGCGAGGATGTGATTCAGCGAGGGTGTGATTCAGCGAGAGTGTGATTCAGCGAGAATGTGATTCAGCGAGAGAGTGATTCAGCGAGAGAGTGATTCAGCGAGTGAGTGATTCAGAGAGTGAGTGATTCGTAGAGTGAACGTTTGAGTGATTGAATGTCTGGATGATTGTTTTAGTGATTCAGTGAGTGGGAGTGATTCAGCGAGAGAGAGTGATTCAGCGAGAGAGATTGATGCAGCGAGTGACTGTCTGATTGATTGAGTTACTGGATGAATGCTTTAGTGATTCAGTGAGAGACTGATTTAGTGAGTGTTTGATTCAGCGAGTGAGTGATGCAGCGAGACAGTGATTCAGCCAGAGAGTGATTCAGCCAGAGAGTGATTCAGCGAGACAGTGATTCAGCGAGAGAGTGATTCAGCGAGAGGGAATGATTCAGCGAGTGATTCAACGAGAGAGTGATTCAGCGAGTGAGTGATTGAATGACTGGGTGAATGTTTTAGTGATTCAGTGATTGAGAGACTCAGTGAGTGAGAGTGATTCAGCGAGAAAGTGATTCAGCGTGAGAGAGTTTTTCAGCGAGAGAGTGATTCAGCGAGTGAGTGATTGAATGACTGGGTGAATGTTTTAGTGATTCAGTGATTGGATGAATGTTTTAGTGATTCAGTGAGAGAGTGATTCAGCGAGTGTGTGATTCAGCGAGAGAGTGATTCAGCGAGAGGGTGATTCAGTGAGAGAGTGATTCAGCGAGAGAGTGATTCAGCGAGAGTGAGATTCAGCAAGTGTGAGATTCAGTGAAAGAGTGATTCAGCGAGTGAGTGATTCAGCGAGGGAGTGTTTGAGTGATTGAATGACTGGTTGATTGAATGTCTGGATGATTGTTTTAGTGATTCTGTGAGTGAGATTGATTCAGCGAGAGAGAGTGATTCAGCGAGAGAGAGTGATTCAGCGAGAGAGAATGATTAAGCGAGAGTGTGATTCAGTGAGTGAGGATCTGTGTGATTGAGTGACTGGGTGAATGTTTTAGTGATTCAGTGAGAGACTGATACAGCGAGTGTGTGAATCAGCGAGTGTGTGATTCAGCGAGTGTGTGATTCAGCGAGTGTGTGATTCAGCGAGTGTGTGATTCAGCGAGTAAGTGATTCAGCGAGTAAGTGATTCAGCGCGTAACTGATTCAGCGCGTAAGTGATTCAGCGCGAGAGTGATTCAGCGCGAGAGTGATTCAGTGAGTGAGTGTTTGAGTGTTTGAATGACTGGGTGTTTGAAAGACTGGGAGAATGTTTTAGTGATTCAGTGAGTGAGTAATTCAGTGAGTGAGACTAATTCACTGAGTGAAAGTTATTCAGCGAGAGAGAGTGGTTCAGCGAGGGAGAGTGATTCAGCGAGAGAGTGATTCATCGAGAGGGTGATTCAGCGAGAGTGTGATTCAGCTAGAGTGTGATTCAGCGAGAGTGTGATTCAGCGAGAGTGTGATTCAGTGAGTGAGTGATTGAATGACTGGGTGAATGTTTTTGTGATTCAGTGAGAGACTGATTCAGTGATTGTGTTTTTCAGCGAGAGTGTGATTCTGTGAGGGTGTGATTCAGCGAGGGTGTGATTCAGCGATGGCGTGATTCAGCGAGGGTGTGATTCAGCGAGGGTGTGATTCAGCAAGGGTGTGATTCAGCGAGAGTCTGATTCAGCGAGAATGTGATTCAACGAGAGAGTGATTCAGCGAGAGAGTGATTCAGCGAGAGTGCGATTCACCGAGAGAGTGAGTCAGCGAGACAGTGATTCAGCGAGAGTGTGATTCAGCGAGTGAGGGATTGAATGACTGGGTGAATGTTTTCGTGATTCAGTGACTGGGTGAATGTTTTATTGATTCAGTGAGAGACTCAGTCAGCGAGTGTGTGATTCAGCTAGAGTGTGATTCAGCGAGAGTGTGATTCAACGAGAGTGTGATTCAGCGAGAGTGTGAATCAGCGAGAGAGTGATTCAGCGAGAGAGTGAATCAGCGAGAGTGTGATTCAGCGAGTGTGTGATTCAGCGAGTGTGTGATTCAGCGAGTGTGTGATTCAGCGAGTAAGTGATTCAGCGCGAGAGTGATTCAGAGAGTAAGTGATTCAGCGAGTAAGTGATTCAGCGAGTAAGTGATTCAGCGCGAGAATGATTCAGTGAGTGAGTGTTTGAGTGTTTGAATGACTGGGTGTTTGAAAGACTGGGTGAATGTTTTAGTGATTCAGTGAGTGAGTAATTCAGTGAGTGAGACTAATTCATTGAGTGAGAGTTATTCAGCCAGAGAGAGTGATTCAGCGAGGGAGAGTGATTCAGCGAGAGAGTGATTCATCGAGAGAGTGATTCAGCGAGAGTGTGTTTCAGTGAGAGTGTAATTCAGCGAGAGTGTGATTCAGCGAGAGTGTGATTCAGCGAGTGAGTGATTGAATGACTGGGTGAATGTTTTTGTGATTCAGTGAGAGACTGATTCAGTGATTGTGTGATTCAGCGAGTGTGATTCAGTGAGGGTGTGATTCAGCGAGGGTGTGATTCAGCGAGGGTGTGATTCAGCGAGGGTGTGATTCAGCTAGAGTGTGATTCAGCGAGAATGTGATTCAACGAGGGTGTCATTCAGCGAGAGAGTGATTCAGCGAGAGAGTGATTCAGCGAGAGAGTGAGTCAGCGAGAGAGTGATTCAGCGAGAGTGTGATTCAGCGAGTGAGTGATTGAATGACTGGGTGAATGTTTTCGTGTTTCAGTGACTGGGTGAATGTTTTATTGATTCAGTGAGAGACTGAGTCAGCGAGTGTGTGATTTAGCTAGAGTGTGATTCAGCGAGAATGTGATTCAACGAGAGAGTGATTCAGCGAGAGAATGATTGAATGACTGGGTGAATGTTTAAGTGATTCAGTGACTGGGTGAATGTTTTATTAATTCAGTGAGAGACTCAGTCAGCGAGTGTGTGATTCAGCTAGAGTGTGATTCAGCGAGAATGTGATTCAACGAGAGAGTGATTCAGCGAGTGAGTGATTGAATGACTGGGTGAATGTTTTCGTGATTCAGTGACTGGGTGAATGTTTTATTGATTCAGTGAGAGACTCAGTCAGCGAGTGTGTGATTCAGCTAGAGTGTGATTCAGCAAGAATGTGATTCAACGAGGGTGTCATTCAGCGAGAGAGTGATTCAGCGAGAGAGTGATTCAGCGAGAGAGTGATTCAGTGATAGAGTGATTCAGCGAGAGAGTGAGTCAGCGAGAGAGTGAGTCAGCGAGAGAGTGATTCAGCGAGAGTGTGATTCAGCGAGTGAGTGATTGAATGACTGGGTGAATGTTTTCGTGTTTCAGTGACTGGGTGAATGTTTTATTGATTCAGTGAGAGACTGAGTCAGCGAGTGTGTGAGTTAGCTAGAGTGTGATTCAGCGAGAATGTGATTCAACGAGAGAGTGATTCAGCGAGAGAATGATTGAATGACTGGGTGAATGTTTTCGTGATTCAGTGACTGGGTGAATGTTTTATTGATTCAGTGAGAGACTCAGTCAGCGAGTGTGTGATTCAGCTAGAGTGTGATTCAGCGAGAATGTGATTCAACGAGAGAGTGATTCAGCGAGAGAGTGATTCAGCGAGAGAGTGATTCAGCGATAGCGTGATTCAGCGATAGAGTGATTCAGCGAGAGAGTGAGTCAGCGAGAGAGTGATTCAGCGAGAGTGTGATTCAGCGAGTGAGTGATTGAATGACTGGGTGAATGTTTTCGTGATTCAGTGACTGGGTGAATGTTTTATTGATTCAGTGAGAGACTGAGTCAGCGAGTGTGTGATTTAGCTAGAGTGTGATTCAGCGAGAATGTGATTCAGCGAGAGAGTGATTCAGCGAGAGAGTGATTCAGCGAGAGAGTGATTCAGCGAGAGAGTGATTCAGCGATAGAGTGATTCAGCGAGAGAGTGAGTCAGCGAGAGAGTGAGTCAGCGAGAGAGTGATTCAGCGAGAGTGTGATTCAGCGAGAGAGTGATTCAGCGAGAGAGTGATTCAGCGAGTGAGTGATTGAATGACTGGGTGAATGTTTTCGTGATTCAGTGACTGGGTGAATGTTTTATGGATTCAGTGAGAGACTGAGTCAGCGAGTGTGTGATTTAGCTAGAGTGTGATTCAGCGAGAGTGTGATTCAGCGAGAGTGTGATTCAGCGAGAGAGTGATTCAGCGAGAGAGTGATTCAGCGAGAGAGTGATTCAGCGAGAGAGTGATTCAGCGAGAGTGTGATTCAGGGAGTGTGTGATTCAGCGAGTGTGTGATTCAGCGAGTGTGTGATTCAGCGAGTGTGTGATTCAGCAAGTAAGTGATTCAGCAAGTAAGTAATTCAGCGAGAGAGTGATTCAGCGAGAGAATTATTTAGCGAGGGAGTGATTCGGCGAGAGAGTGATTCGGTGAGAGAGTGACTCGGCAAGTGAGTGATTCAGCGCGTGAGTGATTCAGCGAGTGCGTGATTCAGAGAGTGAGTGATTCAGAGAGTGAACGTTTGAGTGATTGAATGTCTGGATGATTGTTTTAGTGATTCAGTGAGTGGGAGTGATTCAGCGAGAGAGAGTGATTCAGCGAGAGAGATTGATGCAGCGAGTGACTGTCTGATTGATTGAGTTACTGGATGAATGCTTTTGTGATTCAGTGAGAGACTGATTTAGTGAGTGTTTGATTCAGCGAGTGAGTGATGCAGCGAGACAGTGATTCAGCCAGAGAGTGATTCAGCCAGAGAGTGATTCAGCGAGAGAGTGATTCAGCGAGAGAGTGATTCAGCGAGAGGGAATGATTCAGCGAGTGATTCAAAGAGAGAGTGATTCAGCGAGTGAGTGATTGAATGACTGGGTGAATGTTTTAGTGATTCAGTGAGTGAGAGACTCAGTGAGTGAGAGTGATTCAGCGAGAAAGTGATTCAGCGTGAGAGAGTGATTCAGCGAGAGCGTGATTCAGCGAGTGAGTGATTGAACGACTGGGTGAATGTTTTCGTGATTCAGTGACTGGGTGAATGTTTTATTGATTCACTGAGAGGCTGAGTCAGCGACTGTGTGATTTAGCTAGAGTGTGATTCAGCGAGAATGTGATTCAGCGAGAGAGTGATTCAGCGAGAGAGTGATTCAGCGAGAGAGTGATTCAGCGAGAGAGTGATTCAGCGATAGAGTGATTCAGCGAGAGAGTGAGTCAGCGAGAGAGTGAGTCAGCGAGAGAGTGATTCAGCGAGAGTGTGATTCAGCAAGTGAGTGATTGAATGACTGGGTGAATGTTTTCGTGATTCAGTGACTGGGTGAATGTTTTATTGATTCAGTGAGAGACTGAGTCAGCGAGTGTGTGATTTAGCTAGAGTGTGATTCAGCAAGAGTGTGATTCAGCGAGAGTGTGATTCAGCGAGAGTGTGATTCAGCGAGAGAGTGAATCAGCGAGAGAGTGATTCAGCGAGAGAGTGATTCAGCGAGAGAGTGATTCAGCGAGAGTGTGATTCAGGGAGTGTGTGATTCAGCGAGTGTGTGATTCAGCGAGCGTGTGATTCAGCGAGTGTGTGATTCAGCAAGTAAGTGATTCAGCAAGTAAGTACTTCAGCGCGAGAGTGATTCAGTGAGTGAGTGTTTGAGTGTTTGAATGACTGGGTGTTTGAAAGACTGGGTGAATGTTTTAGTGATTCAGTGAGTGAGTAATTCAGTGAGTGAGACTAATTCACTGAGTGAGAGTTATTCAGCGATAGAGTGTGATTCAGCGAGGGAGAGTGATTCAGCGAGAGAGTGATTCAGCGAGAGAGTGATTCAGCGAGAGAGTGATTCAGCGAGAGAATGATTCAGCGAGACAGTGATTCAGCGAGAGAGAATGATTCAGCAAGAGAGTGATTCAGCGAGAGAGTGATTAAGCGAGAGTGTGTTTCAGTGAGAGTGTGATTCAGCGAGAGTGTGATTCAGCGAGAGTGTGATTCAGTGAGTGAGTGATTGAATTACTGGGTGTATGTTTTTGTGAGTCAGTGAGAGACTGATTCAGCGAGTGTGTGATTCAGCGAGGGTGTGATTCAGCGAGGATGTGATTCAGCGAGGGTGTGATTCAGTGAGAGTGTGATTCAGCGAGAATGTGATTCAGCGAGAGAGTGATTCAGCAAGAGAGTGATTCAGCGAGTGAGTGATTCAGAGAGTGAGTGATTCGTAGAGTGAACGTTTGAGTGATTGAATGTCTGGATGATTGTTTTAGTGATTCAGTGAGTGGGAGTGATTCAGCGAGAGAGAGTGATTCAGCGAGAGAGATTGATGCAGCGAGTGACTGTCTGATTGATTGAGTTACTGGATGAATGCTTTAGTGATTCAGTGAGAGACTGATTTAGTGAGTGTTTGATTCAGCGAGTGAGTGATGCAGCGAGACAGTGATTCAGCCAGAGAGTGATTCAGCCAGAGAGTGATTCAGCGAGAGAGTGATTCAGCGAGAGAGTGATTCAGCGAGAGGGAATGATTCAGAGAGTGATTCAACGAGAGAGTGATTCAGCGAGTGAGTGATTGAATGACTGGGTGAATGTTTTAGTGATTCAGTGAGTGAGAGACTCAGTGAGTGAGAGTGATTCAGCAAGAAAGTGATTCAGCGTGAGAGAGTGATTCAGCGAGAGAGTGATTCAGCGAGTGAGTGATTGAATGACTGGGTGAATGTTTTAGTGATTCAGTGATTGGATGAATGTTTTAGTGATTCAGTTGACTGATTCAGCGAGTGTGTGATTCAGCGAGAGAGTGATTCAGCGAGAGGGTGATTCAGTGAGAGAGTGATTCAGCGAGAGAGTGATTCAGCGAGAGTGAGATTCAGCAAGTGTGAGATTCAGTGAAAGAGTGATTCAGCGAGTGAGTGATTCAGCGAGGGAGTGTTTGAGTGATTGAATGACTGGTTGATTGAATGTCTGGATGATTGTTTTAGTGATTCAGTGAGTGAGATTGATTCAGCGAGAGAGAGTGATTCAGCGAGAGAGAGTGATTCAGCGAGAGAGAATGATTAAGCGAGAGAGTGATTCAGTGAGTGAGGATCTGTGTGATTGAGTGACTGGGTGAATGTTTTAGTGATTCAGTGAGAGACTGATACAGCGAGTGTGTGAATCAGCGAGTGTGTGATTCAGCGAGTGTGTGATTCAGCGAGTGTGTGATTCAGCGAGTGTGTGATTCAGCGAGTAAGTGATTCAGCGAGTAAGTGATTCAGCGCGTAACTGATTCAGCGCGTAAGTGATTCAGCGCGAGAGTGATTCAGCGAGAGAGTGATTCAGTGAGTGAGTGTTTGAGTGTTTGAATGACTGGGTGTTTGAAAGACTGGGAGAATGTTTTAGTGATTCAGTGAGTGAGTAATTCAGTGAGTGAGACTAATTCACTGAGTGAAAGTTATTCAGCGAGAGAGAGTGATTCAGCGAGGGAGAGTGATTCAGCGAGAGAGTGATTCATCGAGAGAGTGATACAGCGAGAGTGTGTTTCAGCGAGAGTGTGATTCAGCGAGAGTGTAATTCAGCGAGAGTGTGATTCAGTGAGTGAGTGATTGAATGACTGGGTGAATGTTTTTGTGATTCAGTGAGAGACTGATTCAGTGATTGTGTTTTTCAGCGAGAGTGTGATTCAGTGAGGGTGTGATTCAGCGAGGGTGTGATTCAGCGAGGGTGTGATTCAGCGAGGGTGTGATTCAGCGAGGGTGTGATTCAGCAAGGGTGTGATTCAGCGAGAGTGTGATTCAGCGAGAATGTGATTCAACGAGAGAGTGATTCAGCGAGAGAGTGATTCACCGAGAGAGTGAGTCAGCGAGAGAGTGATTCAGCGAGAGAGTGAGTCAGCGAGAGAGTGATTCAGCGAGAGTGTGATTCAGCGAGTGAGTGATTGAATGACTGGGTGAATGTTTTCGTGATTCAGTGACTGGGTGAATGTTTTATTGATTCAGTGAGAGACTCAGTCAGCGAGTGTGTGATTCAGCTAGAGTGTGATTTAGCGAGAGTGTGATTCAACGAGAGTGTGATTCAGCGAGAGTGTGAATCAGCGAGAGAGTGATTCAGCGAGAGAGTGAATCAGCGAGAGTGTGATTCAGCGAGTGTGTGATTCAGCGAGTGTGTGATTCAGCGAGTGTGTGATTCAGCGAGTAAGTGATTCAGCGCGAGAGTGATTCAGCGAGTAAGTGATTCAGCGAGTAAGTGATTCAGCGAGTAAGTGATTGAGCGCGAGAATGATTCAGTGAGTGAGTGTTTGAGTGTTTGAATGACTGGGTGTTTGAAAGACTGGGTGAATGTTTTAGTGATTCAGTGAGTGAGTAATTCAGTGAGTGAGACTAATTCATTGAGTGAGAGTTATTCAGCGAGAGAGAGTGATTCAGCGAGGGAGAGTGATTCAGCGAGAGAGTGATTCATCGAGAGAGTGATTCAGCGAGAGTGTGTTTCAGTGAGAGTGTAATTCAGCGAGAGTGTGATTCAGCGAGAGTGTGATTCAGCGAGTGAGTGATTGAATGACGGGGTGAATGTTTTTGTGATTCAGTGAGAGACTGATTCAGTGATTGTGTGATTCAGCGAGTGTGATTCAGTGAGGGTGTGATTCAGCGAGGGTGTGATTCAGCGAGGGTGTGATTCAGCGAGGGTGTGATTCAGCGAGGGTGTGATTCAGCGAGAGTCTGATTCAGCGTGAATGTGATTCAATGAGAGAGTGATTCAGCGAGAGAGTGATTCAGCGAGAGAGTGATTCAGCGAGAGAGTGAGTCAGCGAGAGAGTGATTCAGCGAGAGTGTGATTCAGCGAGTGAGTGATTGAATGACTGGGTGAATGTTTTCGTGATTCAGTGACTGGGTGAATGTTTTATTGATTCAGTGAGAGACTCAGTCAGCGAGTGTGTGATTCAGCTAGAGTGTGATTCAGCGAGAGTGTGATTCAGCGAGAGTCTGATTCAGCGAGAATGTGATTCAACGAGAGAGTGATTCAGCGAGAGAGTGATTCAGCGAGAGAGTGATTCAGCGAGAGAGTGCGTCAGCGAGAGAGTGATTCAGCGAGAGTGTGATTCAGCGAGTGAGTGATTGAATGACTGGGTGAATGTTTTTGTGATTCAATGAGAGACTGATTCAGTGATTGTGTGATTCAGCGAGTGTGATTCAGTGAGGGTGTGATTCAGCGAGGGTGTGATTCAGCGAGGTTGTGATTCAGCGAGAGTCTGATTCAGCGAGAATGTGATTCAACGAGAGAGTGATTCAGCGAGAGAGTGATTCAGCGAGAGAGCGATTCAGCGAGTGAGTGATTGAATGACTGGGTGAATGTTTTCGTGATTCAGTGACTGGGTGAATGTTTTATTGATTCAGTGAGAGACTCAGTCAGCGAGTGTGTGATTCAGCTAGAGTGTGATTCAGCGAGAATGTGATTCAACGAGGTTGTGATTCAGCGAGAGAGTGATTCAGCGAGAGAGTGATTCAGCGAGAGAGTGATTCAGCGATAGAGTGATTCAGCGAGAGAGTGAGTCAGCGAGAGAGTGAGTCAGCGAGAGAGTGATTCAGCGAGAGTGTGATTCAGCGAGTGAGTGATTGAATGACTGGGTGAATGTTTTCGTGTTTCAGTGACTGGGTGAATGTTTTATTGATTCAGTGAGAGACTGAGTCAGCGAGTGTGTGATTTAGCTAGAGTGTGATTCAGCGAGAATGTGATTCAACGAGAGAGTGATTCAGCGAGAGAATGATTGAATGACTGGGTGAATGTTTTCGTGATTCAGTGACTGGGTGAATGTTTTATTGATTCAGTGAGAGACTCAGTCAGCGAGTGTGTGATTCAGCTAGACTGTGATTCAGCGAGAATGTGATTCAACGAGAGAGTGATTCAGCGAGTGAGTGATTCAGCGAGAGAGTGATTCAGCGATAGAGTGATTCAGCGATAGAGTGATTCAGCGAGAGAGTGTGTCAGCGAGAGAGTGAGTAAGCGAGAGAGTGAGTCAGCGAGAGAGTGATTCAGCGAGTGTGTGATTCAGCGAGTGTGTGATTCAGCGAGTGTGTGATTCAGCGAGTAAGTGATTCAGCGCCAGAGTGATTCAGCGAGTAAGTGATTCAGCGAGTAAGTGATTCAGCGAGTAAGTGATTCAGCGCGAGAATGATTCAGTGAGTGAGTGTTTGAGTGTTTGAATGACTGGTTGTTTGAAAGACTGGGTGAATGTTTTAGTGATTCAGTGAGTGAGTAATTCAGTAAGTGAGACTAATTCATTGAGTGAGAGTTATTCAGCCAGAGAGAGTGATTCAGCGAGGGAGAGTGATTCAGCGAGAGAGTGATTCATCGAGAGAGTGATTCAGCGAGAGTGTGTTTCAGTGAGAGTGTAATTCAGCGAGAGTGTGAATCAGCGAGAGTGTGATTCAGCGAGTGAGTGATTGAATGACTGGGTGAATGTTTTTGTGATTCAGTGAGAGACTGATTCAGTGATTGTGTGATTCAGCTAGTGTGATTCAGTGAGGGTGTGATTCAGCGAGGGTGTGATTCAGCGAGGGTGTGATTCAGCGAGGGTGTGATTCAGCGAGTGTCTGATTCAGCGAGAATGTGATTCAACGAGAGAGTGATTCAGCGAGAGAGTGATTCAGCGAGAGAGTGATTCAGCGAAAGAGTGAGTCAGCGAGAGAGTGATTCAGCGAGAGTGTGATTCATCGAGTGAGTGATTGAATGACTGGGTGAATGTTTTCGTGATTCAGTGACTGGGTGAATGTTTTATTGATTCAGTGAGAGACTCATTCAGCGAGTGTGTGATTCAGCTAGAGTGTGATTCAGCGAGAGTGTGATTCAGCGAGTCTGATTCAGCGAGAATGTGATTCAACGAGAGAGTGATTCAGCGAGAGAGTGATTCAGCGAGAGAGCGATTCAGCGAGTGAGTGATTCAGCTAGAGTGTGATTCAGCGAGAATGTGATTCAGCGAGAGTGTGATTCAGTGAGTGAGTGATTGAATGACTGGGTGAATGTTTTTGTGATTCAGTGAGAGACTGATTCAGTGATTGTGTTTTTCAGCGAGAGTGTGATTCAGTGAGGGTGTGATTCAGCGAGGGTGTGATTCAGCGAGGGTGTGATTCAGCGAGGGTGTGATTCAGCGAGGGTGTGATTCAGCAAGGGTGTGATTCAGCGAGAGTCTGATTCAGCGAGAATGTGATTCAACGAGAGAGTGATTCAGCGAGAGAGTGATTGAGCGAGAGAGTGATTCAGCGAGAGAGTGAGTCAGCGAGAGAGTGATTCAGCGAGAGTGTGATTCAGCGAGTGAGTGATTGAATGACTGGGTGAATGTTTTCGTGATTCAGTGACTGGGTGAATGTTTTATTGATTCAGTGAGAGACTCAGTCAGCGAGTGTGTGATTCAGCTAGAGTGTGATTCAGCGAGAGTGTGATTCAACGAGAGTGTGATTCAGCGAGAGTGTGAATCAGCGAGAGAGTGATTCAGCGAGAGAGTGAATCAGCGAGAGTGTGATTCAGCGAGTGTGTGATTCAGCGAGTGTGTGATTCAGTGAGTGTGTGATTCAGCGAGTAAGTGATTCAGCGCGAGAGTGATTCAGCGAGTAAGTGATTCAGCGAGTAAGTGATTCAGCGAGTAAGTGATTCAGCGCGAGAATGATTCAGTGAGTGAGTGTTTGAGTGTTTGAATGACTGGGTGTTTGAAAGACTGGGTGAATGTTTTAGTGATTCAGTGAGTGAGTAATTCAGTGAGTGAGACTAATTCATTGAGTGAGGGTTATTCAGCGAGAGAGAGTGATTCAGCGAGGGAGAGTGATTCAGCGAGAGAGAGATTCATCGAGAGAGTGATTCAGCGAGAGTGTGTTTCAGTGAGAGTGTAATTCAGCGAGAGTGTGATTCAGCGAGAGTGTGATTCAGCGAGTGAGTGATTGAATGATGGGGTGAATGTTTTTGTGATTCAGTGAGAGACTGATTCAGTGATTGTGTGATTCAGCGAGTGTGATTCAGTGAGGGTGTGATTCAGCGAGGGTGTGATTCAGCGAGGGTGTGATTCAGCGAGAGTCTGATTCAGCGTGAATGTGAATCAATGAGAGAGTGATTCAGCGAGAGAGTGATTCAGCGAGAGAGTGATTCAGCGAGTGAGTGATTGAATGACTGGGTGAATGTTTTTGTGATTCAATGAGAGACTGATTCAGTGATTGTGTGATTCAGCGAGTGTGATTCAGTGAGGGTGTGATTCAGCGAGGGTGTGATTCAGCGAGGTTGTGATTCAGCGAGGGTCTGATTCAGCGAGAATGTGATTCAGCAAGAGAGTGATTCAGCGAGAGTGTGATTCAGGGAGTGTGTGATTCAGCGAGTGTGTGATTCAGCGAGTGTGTGATTCAGCGAGTGTGTGATTCAGCAAGTAAGTGATTCAGCAAGTAAGTAATTCAGCGAGAGAGTGATTCAGCGAGAGAATTATTTGGCGAGGGAGTGATTCGGCGAGAGAGTGATTCGGCGAGAGAGTGACTCGGCAAGTGAGTGATTCAGCGAGTGAGTGATTCAGCGAGTGAGTGATTCAGAGAGTGAGTGATTCGTAGAGTGAACGTTTGAGTGATTGAATGTCTGGATGATTGTTTTAGTGATTCAGTGAGTGGGAGTGATTCAGCGAGAGAGAGTGATTCAGCGAGAGAGATTGATGCAGCGAGTGACTGTCTGATTGATTGAGTTACTGGATGAATGCTTTAGTGATTCAGTGAGAGACTGATTTAGTGAGTGTTTGATTCAGCGAGTGAGTGATGCAGCGAGACAGTGATTCAGCCAGAGAGTGATTCAGCCAGAGAGTGATTCAGCCAGAGAGTGATTCAGCGAGAGAGTGATTCAGCGAGAGGGAATGATTCAGCGAGTGATTCAACGAGAGAGTGATTCAGCGAGTGAGTGATTGAATGACTGGGTGAATGTTTTAGTGATTCAGTGATTGAGAGACTCAGTGAGTGAGAGTGATTCAGCGAGAAAGTGATTCAGCGTGAGAGAGTGATTCAGCGAGAGAGTGATTCAGCGAGTGAGTGATTGAATGACTGGGTGAATGTTTTAGTGATTCAGTGATTGGATGAATGTTTTAGTGATTCAGTGAGAGAGTGATTCAGCGAGTGTGTGATTCAGCGAGAGAGTGATTCAGCGAGAGGGTGATTCAGTGAGAGAGTGATTCAGCGAGAGAGTGATTCAGCGAGAGTGAGATTCAGCAAGTGTGAGATTCAGTAAAAGAGTGATTCAGCGAGTGAGTGATTCAGCGAGGGAGTGTTTGAGAGATTGAATGACTGGTTGATTGAATGTCTGGATGATTGTTTTAGTGATTCAGTGAGTGAGATTGATTCAGCGAGAGAGAGTGATTCAGCGATAGAGAGTGATTCCGCGAGAGAGAATGATTAAGCGAGAGAGTGATTCAGTGAGTGAGGATCTGTGTGATTGAGTGACTGGGTGAATGTTTTAGTGATTCAGTGAGAGACTGATACAGCGAGTGTGTGAATCAGCGAGTGTGTGATTCAGCGAGTAAGTGATTCAGCGAGTAAGTGATTCAGCGCGTAACTGATTCAGCGCGTAAGTGATTCAGCGCGAGAGTGATTCAGTGAGTGAGTGTTTGAGTGTTTGAATGACTGGGTGTTTGAAAGACTGGGAGAATGTTTTAGTGATTCAGTGAGTGAGTAATTCAGTGAGTGAGACTAATTCACTGAGTGAAAGTTATTCAGCGAGAGAGTGATTCAGCGAGGGAGAGTGATTCAGCGAGAGAGTGATTCATCGAGAGAGTGATTCAGCGAGAGTGTGATTCAGCGAGAGTGTGATTCAGCGAGAGTGTGATTCAGCGAGAGTGTGATTCAGTGAGTGAGTGATTGAATGACTGGGTGAATGTTTCTGTGATTCAGTGAGAGACTGATTCAGTGATTGTGTTTTTCAGCGAGAGTGTGATTCAGTGAGGGTGTGATTCAGCGAGGGTCTGATTCAGCGAGGGTGTGATTCAGCGAGGGTGTGATTCATCGAGGGTGTGAGTCAGCGAGGGTGTGATTCAGCGAGAGTCTGATTCAGCGAGAATTTTGATTCAACGAGAGAGTGATTCAGCGAGAGAGTGATTGAGCGAGAGATTGATTCACCGAGAGAGTGAGTCAGCGAGAGAGTGATTCAGCGAGAGTGTGATTCAGCGAGTGAGGGATTGAATGACTGGGTGAATGTTTTCGTGATTCAGTGACTGGGTGAATGTTTTATTGATTCAGTGAGAGACTCAGTCAGCGAGTGTGTGATTCAGCTAGAGTGTGATTCAGCGAGAGTGTGATTCAACGAGAGTGTGATTCAGCGAGAGTCTGAATCAGCGAGAGAGTGATTCAGCGAGAGAGTGAATCAGCGAGAGTGTGATTCAGCGAGTGTGTGATTCAGTGAGTGTGTGATTCAGCGAGTAAGTGATTCAGCGCGAGAGTGATTCAGCGAGTAAGTGATTCAGCGAGTAAGTGATTCAGCGAGTAAGTGATTCAGCGCGAGAGTGATTCAGTGAGTGAGTGTTTGAGTGTTTGAATGACTGGGTGTTTGAAAGACTGGGTGAATGTTTTAGTGATTCAGTGAGTGAGTAATTCAGTGAGTGAGACTAATTCATTGAGTGAGAGTTATTCAGCCAGAGAGAGTGATTCAGCGAGGGAGAGTGATTCAGCGAGAGAGTGATTCATCGAGAGAGTGATTCAGCGAGAATGTGTTTCAGTGAGAGTGTAATTCAGCGAGAGTGTGATTCAGCGAGAGTGTGATTCAGCGAGTGAGTGATTGAATGACGGGGTGAATGTTTTTGTGATTCAGTGAGAGACTGATTCAGTGATTGTGTGATTCAGCGAGTGTGATTCAGTGAGGGTGTGATTCAGCGAGGGTGTGATTCAGCGAGGGTGTGATTCAGCGAGGGTGTGATTCAGCGAGGGTGTGATTCAGCGAGGGTGTGATTCAGCGAGGGTGTGATTCAGCGAGAGTCTGATTCAGCGAGAATGTGATTCAGCGAGAGAGTGATTCAGCGAGAGAGTGATTCAGCGAGAGTGTGATTCAGCGAGTGAGTGATTGAATGACTGGGTGAATGTTTTCGTGATTCAGTGACTGGGTGAATGTTTTATTGATTCAGTGAGAGACTGAGTCAGCGAGTGTGTGATTTAGCTAGAGTGTGATTCAGCGAGAGAGTGATTCAGCGAGAGTCTGATTCAGCGAGAATGTGATTCAACGAGAGAGTGATTCAGCGAGAGAGTGATACAGCGAGAGAGTGATTCAGCGAGAGAGTGCTTCAGCGAGAGAGTGATTCAGCGAGAGTGTGATTCAGCGAGTGAGTGATTGAATGACTGGGTGAATGTTTTTGTGATTCAATGAGAGACTGATTCAGTGATTGTGTGATTCAGCGAGTGTGATTCAGTGAGGGTGTGATTCAGCGAGGGTGTGATTCAGCGAGGTTGTGATTCAGCGAGGGTCTGATTCAGCGAGAATGTGATTCAGCAAGAGAGTGATTCAGCGAGAGAGTGATTCAGCGAGAGAGCGATTCAGCGAGTGAGTGATTGAATGACTGGGTGAATATTTTCGTGATTCAGTGACTGGGTGAATGTTTTATTGATTCAGTGAGAGACTCAGTCATCGAGTGTGTGATTCAGCTAGAGTGTGATTCAGCGAGAATGTGATTCAACGAGAGAGTGATTAAGCGAGAGAGTGATTCAGCGAGAGAGTGATTCAGCGATAGAGTGATTCAGCGAGAGAGTGAGTCAGCGAGAGAGTGAGACAGCGAGAGAGTGAGTCAGCGAGAGAGTGATTCAGCGAGAGTGTGATTCAGCGAGTGAGTGATTGAATGACTGGGTGAATGTTTTCGTGATTCAGTGACTGGGTGAATGTTTTATTGATTCAGTGAGAGACTGAGTCAGCGAGTGTGTGATTTAGCTAGAGTGTGATTCAGCGAGAATGTGATTCAACGAGAGAGTGATTCAGCGAGAGAGTGATTGAATGACTGGGTGAATGTTTTCGTGATTCAGTGACTGGGTGAATGTTTTATTGATTCAGTGAGAGACTCAGTCAGCGAGTGTGTGATTCAGCTAGAGTGTGATTCAGCGAGAATGTGCTTCAACGAGAGAGTGATTCAGCGAGAGAGTGATTCAGCGAGAGAGTGATTCAGCGATAGAGTGATTCAGCGATAGAGTGATTCAGAGAGAGAGTGAGTCAGCGAGAGAGTGAGTCAGCGAGAGAGTGAGTCAGCGAGAGTGTGATTCAGCGAGTGAGTGATTGAATGATTGGGTGAATGTTTTCGTGATTCAGTGACTGGGTGAATGTTTTATTGATTCACTGAGAGACTGAGTCAGCGAGTGTGTGATTTAGCTAGAGTGTGATTCAGCGAGAATGTGATTCAGCGAGAGAGTGATTCAGCGAGAGAGTGATTCAGCGAGAGAGTGATTCAGCGAGAGAGTGATTCAGCGATAGAGTGATTCAGCGAGAGAGTGAGTCAGCGAGAGAGTGAGTCAGCGAGAGAGTGATTCAGCGAGAGTGTGATTCAGCAAGTGAGTGATTGAATGACTGGGTGAATGTTTTCGTGATTCAGTGACTGGGTGAATGTTTTATTGATTCAGTGAGAGACTGAGTCAGTGAGTGTGTGATTTAGCTAGAGTGTGATTCAGCAAGAGTGTGATTCAGCGAGAGTGTGATTCAGCGAGTGTGTGATTCAGCGAGTGTGTGATTCAGCGAGTGTGTGATTCAGCAAGTAAGTGATTCAGCAAGTAAGTAATTCAGCGAGAGAGTGATTCAGCGAGAGAATTATTTGGCGAGGGAGTGATTCGGCGAGAGAGTGATTCGGCGAGAGAGTGACTCGGCAAGTGAGTGATTCAGCGAGTGAGTGATTCAGCGAGTGAGTGATTCAGAGAGTGAGTGATTCGTAGAGTGAACGTTTGAGTGATTGAATGTCTGGATGATTGTTTTAGTGATTCAGTGAGTGGGAGTGATTCAGCGAGAGAGAGTGATTCAGCGAGAGAGATTGATGCAGCGAGTGACTGTCTGATTGATTGAGTTACTGGATGAATGCTTTAGTGATTCAGTGAGAGACTGATTTAGTGAGTGTTTGATTCAGTGAGTGAGTGATGCAGCGAGACAGTGATTCAGCCAGAGAGTGATTCAGCCAGAGAGTGATTCAGCCAGAGAGTGATTCAGCCAGAGAGTGATTCAGCGAGAGAGTGATTCAGCGAGAGGGAATGATTCAGCGAGTGATTCAACGAGAGAGTGATTCAGCGAGTGAGTGATTGAATGACTGGGTGAATGTTTTAGTGATTCAGTGATTGAGAGACTCAGTGAGTGAGAGTGATTCAGCGAGAAAGTGATTCAGCGTGAGAGAGTGATTCAGCGAGAGAGTGATTCAGCGAGTGAGTGATTGAATGACTGGGTGAATGTTTTAGTGATTCAGTGATTGGATGAATGTTTTAGTGATTCAGTGAGAGAGTGATTCAGCGAGTGTGTGATTCAGCGAGAGAGTGATTCAGCGAGAGGGTGATTCAGTGAGAGAGTGATTCATCGAGAGAGTGATTCAGCGAGAGTGAGATTCAGCAAGTGTGAGATTCAGTAAAAGAGTGATTCAGCGAGTGAGTGATTCAGCGAGGGAGTGTTTGAGAGATTGAATGACTGGTTGATTGAATGTCTGGATGATTGTTTTAGTGATTCAGTGAGTGAGATTGATTCAGCGAGAGAGAGTGATTCAGCGAGAGAGAGTGATTCAGCGAGAGAGAATGATTAAGCGAGAGAGTGATTCAGTGAGTGAGGATCTGTGTGATTGAGTGACTGGGTGAATGTTTTAGTGATTCAGTGAGAGACTGATACAGCGAGTGTGTGAATCAGCGAGTGTGTGATTCAGCGAGTAAGTGATTCAGCGAGTAAGTGATTGAGCGCGTAACTGATTCAGCGCGTAAGTGATTCAGCGCGAGAGTGATTCAGTGAGTGAGTGTTTGAGTGTTTGAATGACTGGGTGTTTGAAAGACTGGGAGAATGTTTTAGTGATTCAGTGAGTGAGTAATTCAGTGAGTGAGACTAATTCACTGAGTGAAAGTTATTCAGCGAGAGAGTGATTCAGCGAGGGAGAGTGATTCAGCGAGAGAGTGATTCATCGAGAGAGTGATTCAGCGAGAGTGTGATTCAGCGAGAGTGTGATTCAGCGAGAGTGTGATTCAGCGAGAGTGTGATTCAGTGAGTGAGTGATTGAATGACTGGGTGAATGTTTCTGTGATTCAGTGAGAGACTGATTCAGTGATTGTGTTTTTCAGCGAGAGTGTGATTCAGTGAGGGTGTGATTCAGCGAGGGTCTGATTCAGCGAGGGTGTGATTCAGCGAGGGTGTGATTCATCGAGGGTGTGAGTCAGCGAGGGTGTGATTCAGCGAGAGACTGATTCAGCGAGAATGTGATTCAACGAGAGAGTGATTCAGCGAGAGAGTGATTGAGCGAGAGATTGATTCACCGAGAGAGTGAGTCAGCGAGAGAGTGATTCAGCGAGAGTGTGATTCAGCGAGTGAGGGATTGAATGACTGGGTGAATGTTTTCGTGATTCAGTGACTGGGTGAATGTTTTATTGATTCAGTGAGAGACTCAGTCAGCGAGTGTGTGATTCAGCTAGAGTGTGATTCAGCGAGAGTGTGATTCAACGAGAGTGTGATTCAGCGAGAGTCTGAATCAGCGAGAGAGTGATTCAGCGAGAGAGTGAATCAGCGAGAGTGTGATTCAGCGAGTGTGTGATTCAGTGAGTGTGTGATTCAGCGAGTAAGTGATTCAGCGCGAGAGTGATTCAGCGAGTAAGTGATTCAGCGAGTAAGTGATTCAGCGAGTAAGTGATTCAGCGCGAGAGTGATTCAGTGAGTGAGTGTTTGAGTGTTTGAATGACTGGGTGTTTGAAAGACTGGGTGAATGTTTTAGTGATTCAGTGAGTGAGTAATTCAGTGAGTGAGACTAATTCATTGAGTGAGAGTTATTCAGCCAGAGAGAGTGATTCAGCGAGGGAGAGTGATTCAGCGAGAGAGTGATTCATCGAGAGAGTGATTCAGCGAGAATGTGTTTCAGTGAGAGTGTAATTCAGCGAGAGTGTGATTCAGCGAGAGTGTGATTCAGCGAGTGAGTGATTGAATGACGGGGTGAATGTTTTTGTGATTCAGTGAGAGACTGATTCAGTGATTGTGTGATTCAGCGAGTGTGATTCAGTGAGGGTGTGATTCAGCGAGGGTGTGATTCAGCGAGGGTGTGATTCAGCGAGGGTGTGATTCAGCGAGGGTGTGATTTAGCGAGGGTGTGATTCAGCGAGGGTGTGATTCAGCGAGAGTCTGATTCAGCGAGAATGTGATTCAGCGAGAGAGTGATTCAGCGAGAGAGTGATTCAGCGAGAGAGTGAGTCAGCGAGAGAGTGATTCAGCGAGAGTGTGATTCAGCGAGTGAGTGATTGAATGACTGGGTGAATGTTTTCGTGATTCAGTGACTGGGTGAATGTTTTATTGATTCAGTGAGAGACTGAGTCAGCGAGTGTGTGATTTAGCTAGAGTGTGATTCAGCGAGAGAGTGATTCAGCGAGAGTCTGATTCAGCGAGAATGTGATTCAACGAGAGAGTGATTCAGCGAGAGAGTGCTTCAGCGAGAGAGTGATTCAGCGAGAGTGTGATTCAGCGAGTGAGTGATTGAATGACTGGGTGAATGTTTTTGTGATTCAATGAGAGACTGATTCAGTGATTGTGTGATTCAGCGAGTGTGATTCAGTGAGGGTGTGATTCAGCGAGGGTGTGATTCAGCGAGGTTGTGATTCAGCGAGGGTCTGATTCAGCGAGAATGTGATTCAGCAAGAGAGTGATTCAGCGAGAGAGTGATTCAGCGAGAGAGCGATTCAGCGAGTGAGTGATTGAATGACTGGGTGAATATTTTCGTGATTCAGTGACTGGGTGAATGTTTTATTGATTCAGTGAGAGACTCAGTCATCGAGTGTGTGATTCAGCTAGAGTGTGATTCAGCGAGAATGTGATTCAACGAGAGAGTGATTCAGCGAGAGAGTGATTCAGCGATAGAGTGATTCAGCGAGAGAGTGAGTCAGCGAGAGAGTGAGACAGCGAGAGAGTGAGTCAGCGAGAGAGTGATTCAGCGAGAGTGTGATTCAGCGAGTGAGTGATTGAATGACTGGGTGAATGTTTTCGTGATTCAGTGACTGGGTGAATGTTTTATTGATTCAGTGAGAGACTGAGTCAGCGAGTGTGTGATTTAGCTAGAGTGTGATTCAGCGAGAATGTGATTCAACGAGAGAGTGATTCAGCGAGAGAGTGATTGAATGACTGGGTGAATGTTTTCGTGATTCAGTGACTGGGTGAATGTTTTATTGATTCAGTGAGAGACTCAGTCAGCGAGTGTGTGATTCAGCTAGAGTGTGATTCAGCGAGAATGTGCTTCAACGAGAGAGTGATTCAGCGAGAGAGTGATTCAGCGAGAGAGTGATTCAGCGATAGAGTGAATCAGCGATAGAGTGATTCAGCGAGAGAGTGAGTCAGCGAGAGAGTGAGTCAGCGAGAGAGTGAGTCAGCGAGAGTGTGATTCAGCGAGTGAGTGATTGAATGATTGGGTGAATGTTTTCGTGATTCAGTGACTGGGTGAATGTTTTATTGATTCACTGAGAGACTGAGTCAGCGAGTGTGTGATTTAGCTAGAGTGTGATTCAGCGAGAATGTGATTCAGCGAGAGAGTGATTCAGCGAGAGAGTGATTCAGCGAGAGAGTGATTCAGCGAGAGAGTGATTCAGCGATAGAGTGATTCAGCGAGAGAGTGAGTCAGCGAGAGAGTGAGTCAGCGAGAGAGTGATTCAGCGAGAGTGTGATTCAGCAAGTGAGTGATTGAATGACTGGGTGAATGTTTTCGTGATTCAGTGACTGGGTGAATGTTTTATTGATTCAGTGAGAGACTGAGTCAGTGAGTGTGTGATTTAGCTAGAGTGTGATTCAGCAAGAGTGTGATTCAGCGAGAGTGTGATTCAGCGAGAGTGTGATTCAGCGAGAGAGTGAATCAGCGAGAGAGTGATTCAGCGCGAGAGTGATTCAGTGAGTGAGTGTTTGAGTGTTTGAATGACTGGGTGTTTGAATGACTGGGTGAATGTTTTAGTGATTCAGCGAGAAAGAGTGATTCAGCGAGAGAGAATGATTCAGCGAGAGAGTGATTCAGTGAGTGATTGTCTACGTGACTGAGTGACTGGGTGAATGATTTAATGATTCAATGAGGGACTGATTCAGCGAGTGTGTGATTCAGCGAGTGTGTGATTCAGCGACTGTGTGATTCAGCGAGTGTGTGATTCAGCAAGTAAGTGATTCAGCGAGTAAGTGATTCAGCGAGTAAGGAATTCAGCGAGTAAGTAATTCAGCGCGAGAGTGATTCAGTGAGTGAGTGTTTGAGTGTTTGAATGACTGGGTGTTTGAATGACTGGGTGAATGTTTTAGTGATTCAGTGAGTGAGAGATTCAGTGAGTGAGACTAATTCACTGAGTGAGAGTTATTCAACGAGAGAGTGTGATTCAGCGAGGGACAGTGATTCAGCGAGGGAGAGTGACTCAGCCAGAGAGTGATTTAGCGAGAGAGTAATTCAGCGAGTGAGTGTCTTAGTGATTGAATGACTGGCTGAATGTTTTAGTGATTCAGTGAGTGAGAGTTTAGGTGCATGACAGTGATTCAGCGAGAGAGTGTTTCAGTGGGAGTGTTGTTCAGCGAGAGTGAGTGATTCAGTGAGAGAGGGTGATTCAGCGAGAGAGTGATTCAGCGAGAGAGAGTGATTCAGCAAGGGCGTGATTCACCGAGAGAGTGATTCAGAGAGAGATTGTGATTCAGCGAGTTTGTGATTCGGCTAGTGTGTGATTCAGCGAATGTGTGATTCAGAGGGTGTGTGATTCAGCGAGTGTGTGATTCAGCATGTGAGTGTTTGAGTGATTGAATGACTGGGTGATTGAATGACTGGGTGAATGTTTTAGTGAGTCAGTGAGTGAGATACTCAGTGAGTGAGAGTGATTCAGCGAGAGTGTGATTCAGTGAGTGTGATTCAGCGAGTTTGTGATTCAGCGAGTTTGTGATTCAGCGAGTGTGTGATTCAGCGAGTGTGTGATTCAGCGAGTGTGTGATTCAGCAAGTGAGTGTTTGAGTGATTAAATGACTGGGTGATTGAATGACTGGGTGAATGTTTTAGTGATTCAGTGAGTGAGAGTGATTCAGTGAGTGAGAGTTATTCAGCAAGAAAGAGTGATTCAGCAAGGGAGAGTGATTCAGCGAGAGAGTGATTCAGCGAGAGAATTATTTAGCGAGAGAGTGATTCAGCGAGAGAGTGATTCGGCAAGAGAATTATTTAGCGAGAGAGTGATTCGGCGAGAGAGTGATTCAGCGAGAGAGTTATTCGGCGAGTGAGTGATTCAGCGAATGAGTGATTCAGCGAGTGAGTGATTCAGCGAGTGAGTGATTCAGAGAGTGAGTGATTCATAGAGTGAACGTTTGAGTGATTGAATGTCTGGATGATTGTTTTAGTGATTCAGTGAGTGGGAGTGATTCAGCGAGAGAGAGTGATTCAGCGAGAGAGATTGATTCAGCGAGTGACTGTCTGATTGATTGAGTTACTGGATGAATGCTTTAGTGATTCAGTGAGAGACTGATTTAGTGACTGTTTGATTCAGCGAGTGAGTGATGCAGCGAGACAGTGATTCAGCCAGAGTGATTCAGCCAGAGAGTGATTCAGCGAGAGAGTGATTCAGCGAGAGAGTGATTCAGCGAGAGAGTGATTCAGCGAGAGGGTGATTCAGCGAGAGGGTGATTCAGCGAGTTTGTGATTCAGCGAGTGTGTGATTCAGCGAGTGTGTGATTCAGCGAGTGTGTGATTCAGCGAGTGTGTGATTCAGCGAGTGTTTGATTCAGCAAGTGAGTGTTTGAGTGATTGAATGACTGGGTGATTGAATGACTGGGTGAATGTTTTAGTGATTCAGCGAGAGAGTGATTCAGCGAGAGAGTGATTCAGCGAGAGAGTGATTCAGCGAGAGAATTATTTAGCGAGGGAGTGATTCGGCGAGAGAGTGATTCGGCGAGAGAGTGACTCGGCAAGTGAGTGATTCAGCGAGTGAGTGATTCAGCGAGTGAGTGATTCAGAGAGTGAGTGATTCATAGAGTGAACGTTTGAGTGATTGAATGTCTGGATGATTGTTTTAGTGATTCAGTGAGTGGGAGTAATTCAGCGAGAGAGAGTGATTCAGCGAGAGAGATTGATGCAGCGAGTGACTGTCTGATTGATTGAGTTACTGGATGAATGCTTTAGTGATTCAGTGAGAGACTGATTTAGTGAGTGTTTGATTCAGCGAGTGAGTGATGCAGCGAGACAGTGATTCAGCCAGAGAGTGATTCAGCCAGAGAGTGATTCAGCCAGAGAGTGATTCAGCCAGAGAGTGATTCAGCGAGAGGGAATGATTCAGTGAGTGATTCAACGAGAGAGTGATTCAGCGAATGAGTGATTGAATGACTGGGTGAATGTTTTAGTGATTCAGTGAGTGAGAGACTCAGTGAGTGAGAGTGATTCAGCGAGAAAGTGATTCAGCATGAGAGAGTGATTCAGCGAGAGAGTGATACAGCGAGTGAGTGATTGAATGACTGGGTGAATGTTTTAGTGATTCAGTGATTGGATGAATGTTTTAGTGATTCAGTGAGAGACTGATTCAGCGAGTGCGTGATTCAGCGAGAGAGTGATTCAGCGAGAGGGTGATTCAGTGAGAGATTGATGCAGCGAGAGTGTGATTCAGCGAGAGAGTGATTCAGCGAGAGTGAGATTCAGCAAGAGTGAGATTCAGTGAAAGAGTGATTCAGCGAGTGAGTGATTCAGCGAGGGAGTGTTTGAGTGATTGAATGACTGGTTGATTGAATGTCTGGATGATTGTTTTAGTGATTCAGTGAGTGAGATTGATTCAGCGAGAGAGAGTGATTCAGCGAGAGAGAGTGATTCAGCGAGAGAGAATGATTAAGCGAGAGAGTGATTCAGTGAGTGAGGATCTGTGTGATTGAGTGACTGGGTGAATGTTTTAGTGATTCAGTGAGAGACTGATACAGCGAGTGTGTGAATCAGCGAGTGTGTGATTCAGCGAGTGTGTGATTCAGCGAGTGTGTGATTCAGCGAGTAAGTGATTCAGCGAGTAAGTGATTCAGCGAGTAAGTGATTCAGCGCGTAACTGATTCAGCGCGTAACTGATTCAGCGCGTAACTGATTCAGCGCGAGAGTGATTCAGCGAGTAAGTGATTCAGCAAGTAAGTGATTCAGCGAGCAAGTGATTCAGCGAGTAAGTGATTCAGCGAGTAAGTGATGCAGCGCGAGAGTGATTCACTGAGTGAGTGTTTGAGTGTTGGAATGACTGGGTGTTTGAAAGACTGGGTGAATGTTTTAGTGATTCAGTGAGTGATTAATTCAGTGAGTGAGACTAATTCACTGAGTGAAAGTTATTCAGCAAGTGAGAGTGATTCAGCGAGGGAGAGTGATTCAGCGAGAGAGTGGTTCATCGAGAGAGTGATTCAGCGAGAGTGTGTTTCAGCGAGAGTGTGATTCAGCGAGAGTGTGATTCAGCGAGAGTGTGATTCAGCGAGTGAGTGATTGAATGACTGGGTGAATGTTTTTCTGATTCAGTGAGAGACTGATTCAGTGATTGTGTTTTTCAGCGAGATTGTGATTCAGTGAGGGTGTGATTCAGCGAGGGTGTGATTCAGCGAGGGTGTGATTCAGCGAGGGTGTGATTCAGCGAGGGTGTGATTCAGCGAGGGTGTGATTCAGCGAGGGTGTGATTCAGCGAGAGTCTGATTCAGCGAGAATGTGATTCAACGAGAGCGTGATTCAGCGAGAGTGTGATTCAGTGAGAGAGTGATTCACCGAGAGAGTGAGTCAGCGAGATATTGATTCAGCGAGAGTGTGATTCAGCGAGTGAGTGATTGAATGACTGGGTGAATGTTTTCGTGATTCAGTGACTGGGTGAATGTTTTATTGATTCAGTGAGAGACTCAGTCAGCGAGTGTGTGATTCAGCGAGAGTGTGATTCAGCGAGAGTGTGAATCAGCGAGAGAGTGATTCAGCGAGAGAGTGAATCAGCGAGAGAGTGAATCAGCGAGAGTGTGATTCAGCGAGTGTGTGATTCAGCGAGTGTGTGATTCAGCGAGTGTGTGATTCAGCGAGTGTGTGATTCAGCGAGTGTGTGATTCAGCGACTGTGTGATTCAGCGAGTCTGTGATTCAGCGAGTGTGTGATTCAGCAAGTAAGTGATTCAGCGAGTAAGTAATTCAGCACGAGAGTGATTCAGTGAGTGATTGTTTGAGTGTTTGAATGACTGGGCGTTTGAATGACTGGGTGAATGTTTAAGTGATTCAGAGAGAAAGAGTGATTCAGCGAGAGAGAATGATTCAGCGAGAGAGTGATTCAGTGAGTGAGTGTCTATGTGATTGAGTGACTGGGTGAATGATTTAATGATTCAGTGAGAGACTGATTCAGCGAGTGTGTGATTCAGCAAGTAAGTGATTCAGCGAGTAAGTAATTCAGCGCGAGAGTGATTCAGTGAGTGAGTGTTTGCGTGTTAGAATGACTGGTTGTTTGAATGACTGGGTGAATGTTTTAGTGATTCAGCGAGAAAGAGTGATTCAGCGAGAGAGAATGATTCAGCGAGAGAGTGATTCAGTGAGTGATTGTCTACGTGACTGAGTGACTGGGTGAATGATTTAATGATTCAGTGAGAGACCGATTCAGCGAGCGTGTGATTCAGCGAGTGTGTGATTCAGCGAGTGTGTGATTCAGCGAGTGTGTGATTCAGCGAGTGTGTGATTCAGCGAGTGTGTGATTCAGCGAGTGTGTGATTCAACGAGTGTGTGATTCAGCGAGTAAGTGATTCAGCGAGTAAGTGATTCAGCGAGAAAGTAATTCAGCGTGAGAGTGATTCAGTGAGTGAGTGTTTGAGTGTTTGAATGACTGGGTGTTTGAATGACTGGGTGAATGTTTTAGTGATTCAGTGAGTGAGAGATTCAGTGAGTGAGACTAATTCACTGAGTGAGAGTTATTCAGCGAGAGAGTGTGATTCAGCGAGGGACAGTGATTCAGCGAGGGAGAGTGACTCAGCCAGAGAGTGATTTAGCGAGAGAGTAATTCAGCGAGTGAGTGTCTTAGTGATTGAATGACTGGCTGAATGTTTTAGTGATTCAGTGAGTGAGAGTTTAGGTGCATGACAGTGATTCAGCGAGAGAGTGTTTCAGCGAGAGTGTTGTTCAGCGAGAGTGAGTGATTCAGTGAGAGAGAGTGATTCAGCAAGAGAGAGTGATTCAGCGAGAGAGGGTGATTCAGCGAGAGAGAGTGATTAAGCAAGGGCGTGATTCACCGAGAGAGTGATGCAGAGAGAGAGTGTGATTCAGCGAGTGAGTGATTGAATGACTGGGTGAATGTTTTAGTGTTTCAGTGAGTGAGATATTCAGTGAGTGAGAGTGATTCAGTGAGAGTGTGATTCAGCGAGTGTGATTCAGCGAGTTTGTGATTCGGCGACTGTGTGATTCAGCGAGTGTGTGACTCAGCATGTGAGTGTTTGATTGATTGAATGACTGGGTGATTGAATGACTGGGTGAATGTTTTAGTGATTCAGTGAGTGAGATATTCAGTGAGTGAGAGTGATTCAGCAAGAGTGTGATTCAGCGAGTGTGATTCAGCGAGTTTGTGATTCAGCGAGTTTGTGATTCAGCGAGTGTGTGATGCAGCATGTGAGTGTTTGATTGATTGAATGACTGGGTGATTGAATGACTGGGTGAATGTTTTAGTGATTCAGTGAGTGAGATATTCAGTGAGTGAGAGTGATTCAGCGAGAGTGTGATTCAGCGAGTGTGATTCAGCGAGTTTGTGATTCAGCGAGTTTGTGATTCAGCGAGTGTGTGATTCAGCGAGTGTGTGATTCAGCGAGTGTGTGCTTCAGCAAGTGAGTGTTTGAGTGATTGAATGACTGGGTGAGTGAATGACTGGATGAATGCTTTAGTGATTCAGTGAGAGACTGATTTAGTGAGTGTTTGATTCAGCGAGTGAGTGATGCAGCGAGACAGTGATTCAGCCAGAGAGTGATTCAGCGAGAGAGTGATTCAGCGAGAGAGTGATTCATCGAGTTTGTGATTCAGCGAGTGTGTGATTCTGCGAGTGTGTGATTCAGCGAGTGTGTGATTCAGCCAGTGTGTGATTCAGCCAGTGTGTGATTCAGCCAGTGTGTGATTCAGCAAGTGAGTGTTTGAGTGATTAAATGACTGGGTGATTGAATGAGTGGGTGAATGTTTTAGTGATTCAGTGACTGAGAGTGATTCAGTGAGTGAGAGTTATTCAGCAAGAAAGAGTGATTCAGCAAGGAGAGTGATTCAGCGAGAGAGTGATTCAGCGAGAGAATTATTTAGCGAGAGAGTGATTCGGCGAGAGAGTGATTCGGCGAGAGAGTGATTCAGCGAGAGAGTGATTCAGCGAGAGAGTGATTCAGCGAGTGAGTGATTCAGCGAGTGAGTGATTCAGCGAGTGAGTGATTCAGAGAGTGAGTGATTCAGAGAGTGAGTGATTCATAGAGTGAACGTTTGAGTGATTGAATGTCTGGATGATTGTTTTAGTGATTCAGTGTTTGGGAGTGATTCAGCGAGAGAGAGTGATTCAGCGAGAGAGATTGATGCAGCGAGTGACTGTCTGATTGATTGAGTTACTGGATGAATGCTTTTGTGATTCAGTGAGAGACTGATTTAGTGAGTGTTTGATTCAGCGAGTGAGTGATGCAGCGAGACAGTGATTCAGCCAGAGAGTGATTCAGCCAGAGAGTGATTCAGCGAGAGAGTGATTCAGCGAGAGAGTGATTCAGCGAGAGAGTGATTCAGCGAGAGGGAATGATTCAGCGAGTGATTCAACGAGAGAGTGATTCAGCGAGTGAGTGATTGAATGACTGGGTGAATGTTTTAGTGATTCAGTGAATGAGAGACTCAGTGAGTGAGAGTGATTCAGCGAGAAAGTGATTCAGCGTGAGAGAGTGATTCAGCGAGAGCATGACTCAGGGAGTGAGTGATTGAATGACTGGGTGAATGTTTTAGTGATTCAGTGACTGGATGAATGTTTTAGTGATTCAGTGAGTGACTGATTCAGCGAGTGTGTGATTCAGCGAGAGAGTGATTCAGCGAGAGGGTGATTCAGTGAGAGAGTGATTCAGCGAGTGAGTGATTCAGCGAGGGAGTGTTTGAGTGATTGAATGACTTGTTGATTGAATGTCTGGATGATTGTTTTAGTGATTCAGTGAGTGAGATTGATTCAGCGAGAGAGAGTGATTCAGCGAGAGAGAGTGATTCAGCGAGAGAGAATGATTAAGCGAGAGAGTGATTCAGTGAGTGAGGATCTGTGTGATTGAGTGACTGGGTGAATGTTTTAGTGATTCAGTGAGAGACTGATACAGCGAGTGTGTGAATCAGCGAGTGTGTGATTCAGCGAGTAAGTGATTCAGTGAGTAAGTGATTGAGCGCGTAACTGATTCAGCGCGTAAGTGATTCAGCGCGAGAGTGATTCAGTGAGTGAGTGTTTGAGTGTTTGAATGACTGGGTGTTTGAAAGACTGGGAGAATGTTTTAGTGATTCAGTGAGTGAGTAATTCAGTGAGTGAGACTAATTCACTGAGTGAAAGGTATTCAGCGAGAGAGTGATTCAGCGAGGGAGAGTGATTCAGCGAGAGAGTGATTCATCGAGAGAGTGATTCAGCGAGAGTGTGTTTCAGCGAGAGTGTGATTCAGCGAGAGTGTGATTCAGCGAGAGTGTGATTCAGTGAGTGAGTGATTGAATGACTGGGTGAATGTTTCTGTGATTCAGTGAGAGACTGATTCAGTGATTGTGTTTTTCAGCGAGAGTGTGATTCAGTGAGGGTGTGATTCAGCGAGGGTGTGATTCAGCGAGGGTGTGATTCAGCGAGGGTGTGATTCATCGAGGGTGTGATTCAGCGAGGGTGTGATTCAGCGAGAGTCTGATTCAGCGAGAATGTGATTCAACGAGAGAGTGATTCAGCGAGAGAGTGATTGAGCGAGAGAATGATTCACCGAGAGAGTGAGTCAGCGAGAGAGTGATTCAGCGAGAGTGTGATTCAGCGAGTGAGGGATTGAATGACTGGGTGAATGTTTTCGTGATTCAGTGACTGGGTGAATGTTTTATTGATTCAGTGAGAGACTCAGTCAGCGAGTGTGTGATTCAGCTAGAGTGTGATTCAGCGAGAGTGTGATTCAACGAGAGTGTGATTCAGCGAGAGTGTGAATCAGCGAGAGTGTGAATCAGCGAGAGAGTGATTCAGCGAGAGAGTGAATCAGCGAGAGTTTGATTCAGCGAGTGTGTGATTCAGCGAGTGTGTGATTCAGCGAGTAAGTGATTCAGCGTGAGAGTGATTCAGCGAGTAAGTGATTCAGCGAGTAAGTGATTCAGCGAGTAAGTGATTCAGCGAGTAAGTGATTCAGCGCGAGAGTGATTCAGTGAGTGAGTGTTTGAGTGTTTGAATGACTGGGTGTTTGAAAGACTGGGTGAATGTTTTAGTGATTCAGTGAGTGAGTAATTCAGTGAGTGAGACTAATTCATTGAGTGAGAGTTATTCAGCCAGAGAGAGTGATTCAGCGAGGGAGAGTGATTCAGCGAGAGAGTGATTCATCGAGAGAGTGATTCAGCGAGAATGTGTTTCAGTGAGAGTGTAATTCAGCGAGAGTGTGATTCAGCGAGAGTGTGATTCAGCGAGTGAGTGATTGAATGACGGGGTGAATGTTTTTGTGATTCAGTGAGAGACTGATTCAGTGTTTGTGTGATTCAGCGAGTGTGATCCAGCGAGGGTGTGATTCAGCGAGGGTGTGATTCAGCGAGGGTGTGATTCAGCGAGTGAGTGATTGAATGACTGGGTGAATGTTTTCGTGATTCAGTGACTGGGTGAATGTTTTATTGATTCAGTGAGAGACTGAGTCAGCGAGTGTGTGATTTAGCGAGAGTGTGATTCAGCGAGAATGTGATTCAACGAGAGAGTGATTCAGCGAGAGAGTGATTGAATGACCGGGTGAATGTTTTCGTGATTCAGTGACTGGGTGAATGTTTTATTGATTCAGTGAGAGACTCAGTCAGCGAGTGTGTGATTCAGCTAGAGTGTGATTCAGCGAGAATGTGATTCAACGAGAGAGTGATTCAGCGAGAGAGTGATTCAGCGAGAGAGTGATTCAGCGAGAGAGTGATTCAGCGATAGAGTGATTCAGCGATAGAGTGATTCAGCGAGAGAGTGAGTCAGCGAGAGAGTGAGTCAGCGAGAGAGTGATTCAGCGAGAGTGTGATTCAGCGAGTGAGTGATTGAATGACTGGGTGAATGTTTTCGTGATTCAGTGACTGGGTGAATGTTTTATTGATTCACTGAGAGACTGAGTCAGCGAGTGTGTGATTTAGCTAGAGTGTGATTCAGCGAGAATGTGATTCAGCGAGAGAGTGATTCAGCGAGAGAGTGATTCAGCGAGAGAGTGATTCAGCGAGAGAGTGATTCAGCGATAGAGTGATTCAGCGAGAGAGTGAGTCAGCGAGAGAGTGAGTCAGCGAGAGAGTGATTCAGCGAGAGAGTGAGTCAGCGAGAGAGTGATTCAGCGAGAGTGTGATTCAGCAAGTGAGTGATTGAATGACTGGGTGAATGTTTTCGTGATTCAGTGACTGGGTGAATGATTTATTGATTCAGTGAGAGACTGAGTCAGCGAGTGTGTGATTTAGCTAGAGTGTGATTCAGCAAGAGTGTGATTCAGCGAGAGTGTGATTCAGCGAGAGTGTGATTCAGCGAGAGAGTGAATCAGCGAGTGAGTGATTCAGCGAGAGAGTGATTCAGCGAGAGAGTGATTCAGCGAGAGAGTGATTCAGCGAGAGTGTGATTCAGGGAGTGTGTGATTCAGCGATTGTTTGATTCAGCGAGTGTGTGATTCAGCGAGTGTGTGATTCAGCAAGCAAGTGATTCAGCAAGTAAGTAATTCAGCGCGAGAGTGATTCAGTGAGTGAGTGTTTGAGTGTTTGAATGACTGGGTGTTTGAATGACTGGGTGAATGTTTTAGTGATTCAGCGAGAAAGAGTGATTCAGCGAGAGAGAATGATTCAGCGAGAGAGTGATTCAGTGAGTGATTGTCTACGTGACTGAGTGACTGGGTGAATGATTTAATGATTCAATGAGAGACTGATTCAGCGAGTGTGTGATTCAGCGAGTGTGTGATTCAGCGAGTGTGTGATTCAGCGAGTGTGTGATTCAGCGAGTGAGTGATTCAGCGAGTGTGTGATTCAGCGACTGTGTGATTCAGCGAGTGTGTGATTCAGCAAGTAAGTGATTCAGCGAGTAAGTGATTCAGCGAGTAAGTAATTCAGCGAGTAAGTAATTCAGCGCGAGAGTGATTCAGTGAGTGAGTGTTTGAGTGTTTGAATGACTGGGTGTTTGAATGACTGGGTGAATGTTTTAGTGATTCAGTGAGTGAGAGATTCAGTGAGTGAGACTAATTCACTGAGTGAGAGTTATTCAACGAGAGAGTGTGATTCAGCGAGGGACAGTGATTCAGCGAGGGAGAGTGACTCAGCCAGAGAGTTATTTAGCGAGAGAGTAATTCAGCGAGTGAGTGTCTTAGTGATTGAATGACTGGCTGAATATTTTAGTGATTCAGTGAGTGAGAGTTTAGGTGCATGACAGTGATTCAGCGAGAGAGTGTTTCAGTGAGAGTGTTGTTCAGCGAGAGTGAGTGATTCAGTGAGAGAGGGTGATTCAGCGAGAGAGAGTGATTCAGCGAGAGAGAGTGATTCAGCGAGAGAGAGTGATTCAGCAAGGGCGTGATTCACCGAGAGAGTGATTCAGAGAGAGATTGTGATTCAGCGAGTTTGTGATTCGGCTAGTGTGTGATTCAGCGAATGTGTGATTCAGAGGGTGTGTGATTCAGCGAGTGTGTGAGTCAGCATGTGAGTGTTTGAGTGATTGAATGACTGGGTGATTGAATGACTGGGTGAATGTTTTAGTGAGTCAGTGAGTGAGATACTCAGTGAGTGAGAGTGATTCAGCGAGAGTGTGATTCAGTGAGTGTGATTCAGCGAGTTTGTGATTCAGCGAGTTTGTGATTCAGCGAGTTTGTGATTCAGCGAGTGTGTGATTCAGCGAGTGTGTGATTCAGCGAGTGTGTGATTCAGCAAGTGAGTGTTTGAGTGATTAAATGACTGGGTGATTGAATGACTGGGTGAATGTTTTAGTGATTCAGTGAGTGAGAGTGATTCAGTGAGTGAGAGTTATTCAGCAAGAAAGAGTGATTCAGCAAGGGAGAGTGATTCAGCGAGAGAGTGATTCAGCGAGAGAATTATTTAGCGAGAGAGTGATTCAGCGAGAGAGTGATTCGGCAAGAGAATTATTTAGCGAGAGAGTGATTCGGCGAGAGAGTGATTCAGCGAGAGAGTTATTCGGCGAGTGAGTGATTCAGCGAATGAGTGGTTCAGCGAGTGAGTGATTCAGCGAGTGAGTGATTCAGAGAGTGAGTGATTCATAGAGTGAACGTTTGAGTGATTGAATGTCTGGATGATTGTTTTAGTGATTCAGTGTTTGGGAGTGATTCAGCGAGAGAGAGTGATTCAGCGAGAGAGATTGATTCAGCGAGTGACTGTCTGATTGATTGAGTTACTGGATGAATGCTTTAGTGATTCAGTGAGAGACTGATTTAGTGACTGTTTGATTCAGCGAGTGAGTGATGCAGCGAGACAGTGATTCAGCCAGAGTGATTCAGCCAGAGAGTGATTCAGCGAGAGAGTGATTCAGCGAGAGAGTGATTCAGTGAGAGAGTGATTCAGCGAGTGAGTGATTCAGCGAGGGAGTGTTTGAGTGATTGAATGACTTGTTGATTGAATGTCTGGATGATTGTTTTAGTGATTCAGTGAGTGAGATTGATTCAGCGAGAGAGAGTGATTCAGCGAGAGAGAGTGATTCAGCGAGAGAGAATGATTAAGCGAGAGAGTGATTCAGTGAGTGAGGATCTGTGTGATTGAGTGACTGGGTGAATGTTTTAGTGATTCAGTGAGAGACTGATACAGCGAGTGTGTGAATCAGCGAGTGTGTGATTCAGCGAGTAAGTGATTCAGCGAGTAAGTGATTGAGCGCGTAACTGATTCAGCGCGTAAGTGATTCAGCGCGAGAGTGATTCAGTGAGTGAGTGTTTGAGTGTTTGAATGACTGGGTGTTTGAAAGACTGGGAGAATGTTTTAGTGATTCAGTGAGTGAGTAATTCAGTGAGTGAGACTAATTCACTGAGTGAAAGGTATTCAGCGAGAGAGTGATTCAGCGAGGGAGAGTGATTCAGCGAGAGAGTGATTCATCGAGAGAGTGATTCAGCGAGAGTGTGTTTCAGCGAGAGTGTGATTCAGCGAGAGTGTGATTCAGCGAGAGTGTGATTCAGTGAGTGAGTGATTGAATGACTGGGTGAATGTTTCTGTGATTCAGTGAGAGACTGATTCAGTGATTGTGTTTTTCAGCGAGAGTGTGATTCAGTGAGGGTGTGATTCAGCGAGGGTGTGATTCAGCGAGGGTGTGATTCAGCGAGGGTGTGATTCATCGAGGGTGTGATTCAGCGAGGGTGTGATTCAGCGAGAGTCTGATTCAGCGAGAATGTGATTCAACGAGAGAGTGATTCAGCGAGAGAGTGATTGAGCGAGAGAGTGATTCACCGAGAGAGTGAGTCAGCGAGAGAGTGATTCAGCGAGAGTGTGATTCAGCGAGTGAGGGATTGAATGACTGGGTGAATGTTTTCGTGATTCAGTGACTGGGTGAATGTTTTATTGATTCAGTGAGAGACTCAGTCAGCGAGTGTGTGATTCAGCTAGAGTGTGATTCAGCGAGAGTGTGATTCAACGAGAGTGTGATTCAGCGAGAGTGTGAATCAGCGAGAGTGTGAATCAGCGAGAGAGTGATTCAGCGAGAGAGTGAATCAGCGAGAGTTTGATTCAGCGAGTGTGTGATTCAGCGAGTGTGTGATTCAGCGAGTAAGTGATTCAGCGCGAGAGTGAATCAGCGAGTAAGTGATTCAGCGAGTAAGTGATTCAGCGAGTAAGTGATTCAGCGAGTAAGTGATTCAGCGCGAGAGTGATTCAGTGAGTGAGTGTTTGAGTGTTTGAATGACTGGGTGTTTGAAAGACTGGGAGAATGTTTTAGTGATTCAGTGAGTGAGTAATTCAGTGAGTGAGACTAATTCATTGAGTGAGAGTTATTCAGCCAGAGAGAGTGATTCAGCGAGGGAGAGTGATTCAGCGAGAGAGTGATTCATCGAGAGAGTGATTCAGCGAGAATGTGTTTCAGTGAGAGTGTAATTCAGCGAGAGTGTGATTCAGCGAGAGTGTGATTCAGCGAGTGAGTGATTGAATGACGGGGTGAATGTTTTTGTGATTCAGTGAGAGACTGATTCAGTGATTGTGTGATTCAGCGAGTGTGATCCAGCGAGGGTGTGATTCAGCGAGGGTGTGATTCAGCGAGGGTGTGATTCAGCGAGTGAGTGATTGAATGACTGGGTGAATGTTTTCGTGATTCAGTGACTGGGTGAATGTTTTATTGATTCAGTGAGAGACTGAGTCAGCGAGTGTGTGATTTAGCGAGAGTGTGATTCAGCGAGAATGTGATTCAACGAGAGAGTGATTCAGCGAGAGAGTGATTGAATGACCGGGTGAATGTTTTCGTGATTCAGTGACTGGGTGAATGTTTTATTGATTCAGTGAGAGACTCAGTCAGCGAGTGTGTGATTCAGCTAGAGTGTGATTCAGCGAGAATGTGATTCAACGAGAGAGTGATTCAGCGAGAGAGTGATTCAGCGAGAGAGTGATTCAGCGAGAGAGTGATTCAGCGATAGAGTGATTCAGCGATAGAGTGATTCAGCGAGAGAGTGAGTCAGCGAGAGAGTGAGTCAGCGAGAGAGTGATTCAGCGAGAGTGTGATTCAGCGAGTGAGTGATTGAATGACTGGGTGAATGTTTTCGTGATTCAGTGACTGGGTGAATGTTTTATTGATTCACTGAGAGACTGAGTCAGCGAGTGTGTGATTTAGCTAGAGTGTGATTCAGCGAGAATGTGATTCAGCGAGAGAGTGATTCAGCGAGAGAGTGATTCAGCGAGAGAGTGATTCAGCGAGAGAGTGATTCAGCGATAGAGTGAGTCAGCGAGAGAGTGAGTCAGCGAGAGAGTGATTCAGCGAGAGTGTGATTCAGCAAGTGAGTGATTGAATGACTGGGTGAATGTTTTCGTGATTCAGTGACTGGGTGAATGATTTATTGATTCAGTGAGAGACTGAGTCAGCGAGTGTGTGATTTAGCTAGAGTGTGATTCAGCAAGAGTGTGATTCAGCGAGAGTGTGATTCAGCGAGAGTGTGATTCAGCGAGAGAGTGAATCAGCGAGAGAGTGATTCAGCGAGAGAGTGATTCAGCGAGAGAGTGATTCAGCGAGAGAGTGATTCAGCGAGAGTGTGATTCAGGGAGTGTGTGATTCAGCGATTGTGTGATTCAGCGAGTGTGTGATTCAGCGAGTGTGTGATTCAGCAAGCAAGTGATTCAGCAAGTAAGTAATTCAGCGCGAGAGTGATTCAGTGAGTGAGTGTTTGAGTGTTTGAATGACTGGGTGTTTGAATGACTGGGTGAATGTTTTAGTGATTCAGCGAGAAAGAGTGATTCAGCGAGAGAGAATGATTCAGCGAGAGAGTGATTCAGTGAGTGATTGTCTACGTGACTGAGTGACTGGGTGAATGATTTAATGATTCAATGAGAGACTGATTCAGCGAGTGTGTGATTCAGCGAGTGTGTGATTCAGCGAGTGTGTGATTCAGCGAGTGTGTGATTCAGCGAGTGTGTGATTCAGCGACTGTGTGATTCAGCGAGTGTGTGATTCAGCAAGTAAGTGATTCAGCGAGTAAGTGATTCAGCGAGTAAGTAATTCAGCGAGTAAGTAATTCAGCGCGAGAGTGATTCAGTGAGTGAGTGTTTGAGTGTTTGAATGACTGGGTGTTTGAATGACTGGGTGAATGTTTTAGTGATTCAGTGAGTGAGAGATTCAGTGAGTGAGACTAATTCACTGAGTGAGAGTTATTCAACGAGAGAGTGTGATTCAGCGAGGGACAGTGATTCAGCGAGGGAGAGTGACTCAGCCAGAGAGTTATTTAGCGAGAGAGTAATTCAGCGAGTGAGTGTCTTAGTGATTGAATGACTGGCTGAATATTTTAGTGATTCAGTGAGTGAGAGTTTAGGTGCATGACAGTGATTCAGCGAGAGAGTGTTTCAGTGAGAGTGTTGTTCAGCGAGAGTGAGTGATTCAGTGAGAGAGGGTGATTCAGCGAGAGAGAGTGATTCAGCGAGAGAGAGTGATTCAGCGAGAGAGAGTGATTCAGCAAGGGCGTGATTCACCGAGAGAGTGATTCAGAGAGAGATTGTGATTCAGCGAGTTTGTGATTCGGCTAGTGTGTGATTCAGCGAATGTGTGATTCAGAGGGTGTGTGATTCAGCGAGTGTGTGAGTCAGCATGTGAGTGTTTGAGTGATTGAATGACTGGGTGATTGAATGACTGGGTGAATGTTTTAGTGAGTCAGTGAGTGAGATACTCAGTGAGTGAGAGTGATTCAGCGAGAGTGTGATTCAGTGAGTGTGATTCAGCGAGTTTGTGATTCAGCGAGTTTGTGATTCAGCGAGTTTGTGATTCAGCGAGTGTGTGATTCAGCGAGTGTGTGATTCAGCGAGTGTGTGATTCAGCAAGTGAGTGTTTGAGTGATTAAATGACTGGGTGATTGAATGACTGGGTGAATGTTTTAGTGATTCAGTGAGTGAGAGTGATTCAGTGAGTGAGAGTTATTCAGCAAGAAAGAGTGATTCAGCAAGGGAGAGTGATTCAGCGAGAGAGTGATTCAGCGAGAGAATTATTTAGCGAGAGAGTGATTCAGCGAGAGAGTGATTCGGCAAGAGAATTATTTAGCGAGAGAGTGATTCGGCGAGAGAGTGATTCAGCGAGAGAGTTATTCGGCGAGTGAGTGATTCAGCGAATGAGTGGTTCAGCGAGTGAGTGATTCAGCGAGTGAGTGATTCAGAGAGTGAGTGATTCATAGAGTGAACGTTTGAGTGATTGAATGTCTGGATGATTGTTTTAGTGATTCAGTGTTTGGGAGTGATTCAGCGAGAGAGAGTGATTCAGCGAGAGAGATTGATTCAGCGAGTGACTGTCTGATTGACTGAGTTACTGGATGAATGCTTTAGTGATTCAGTGAGAGACTGATTTAGTGACTGTTTGATTCAGCGAGTGAGTGATGCAGCGAGACAGTGATTCAGCCAGAGAGTGATTCAGCGAGAGAGTGATTCAGCGAGAGAGTGATTCAGCGAGAGAGTGATTCAGCGAGAGGGTGATTCAGCGAGAGGGTGATTCAGCGAGTTTGTGATTCAGCGAGTGTGTGATTCAGCGAGTGTATGATTCAGCGAGTGTGTGATTCAGCGAGTGTTTGATTCAGCAAGTGAGTGTTTGAGTGATTGAATGACTGGGTGATTGAATGACTGGGTGAATGTTTTAGTGATTCAGCGAGAGAGTGATTCAGCGAGAGAGTGATTCAGCGAGAGAATTATTTAGCGAGGGAGTGATTCGGCGAGAGAGTGATTCGGCGAGAGAGTGACTCGGCAAGTGAGTGATTCAGCGAGTGAGTGATTCAGCGAGTGAGTGATTCAGAGAGTGAGTGATTCGTAGAGTGAACGTTTGAGTGATTGAATGTCTGGATGATTGTTTTAGTGATTCAGTGAGTGGGAGTGATTCAGCGAGAGAGAGTGATTCAGCGAGAGAGATTGATGCAGCGAGTGACTGTCTGATTGATTGAGTTACTGGATGAATGCTTTAGTGATTCAGTGAGAGACTGATTTAGTGAGTGTTTGATTCAGCAAGTGAGTGATGCAGCGAGACAGTGATTCGGCCAGAGAGTGATTCAGCCAGAGAGTGATTCAGCGAGAGGGAATGATTCAGCGAGTGATTCAACGAGAGAGTGATTCAGCGAATGAGTGATTGAATGACTGGGTGAATGTTTTAGTGATTCAGTGAGTGAGAGACTCAGTGAGTGAGAGTGATTCAGCGAGAAAGTGATTCAGCATGAGAGAGTGATTCAGCGAGAGAGTGATTCAGCGAGTGAGTGATTGAATGACTGGGTGAATGTTTTAGTGATTCAGTGACTGGATGAATGTTTTAGTGATTCAGTGAGAGAGTGATTCAGCGAGTGTGTGATTCAGCGAGAGAGTGATTCAGCGAGAGGGTGATTCAGCAAGAGTGAGATTCAGTGAAAGAGTGATTCAGCGAGTGAGTGATTCAGCGAGGGAGTGTTTGAGTGACTGAATGACTGGTTGATTGAATGTCTGGATGATTGTTTTAGTGATTCAGTGAGTGAGATTGATTCAGCGAGAGAGAGTGATTCAGCGAGAGAGATTGATTCAGCGAGAGAGAATGATTAAGCGAGAGAGTGATTCAGTGAGTGAGGATCTGTGTGATTGAGTGACTGGGTGAATGTTTTAGTGTTTCAGTGAGAGACTGATACAGCGAGTGTGTGAATCAGCGAGTGTGTGATTCAGCGAGTGTGTGATTCAGCGAGTGTGTGATTCAGCGAGTGTGTGATTCAGCGAGTAAGTGATTCAGCGAGTAAGTGATTTAGCGCGTAACTGATTCAGCACGTAACTGATTCAGCGCGAGAGTGATTCAGCGAGTAAGTGATTCAGCGAGTAAGTGATTCAGCGAGCAAGTGATTCAGCGAGTAAGTGATTCAGCGAGTAAGTGATGCAGCGCGAGAGTGATTCACTGACTGAGTGTTTGAGTGTTGGAATGACTGGGTGTTTGAAAGACTGGGTGAATGTTTTAGTGATTCAGTGAGTGATTAATTCAGTGAGTGAGACTAATTCACTGAGTGAAAGTTATTCAGCAAGAGAGAGTGATTCAGCGAGGGAGAGTGATTCAGCGAGAGAGTGGTTCATCGAGAGAGTGATTCAGCGAGAGTGTGTTTCAGCGAGAGTGTGATTCAGCGAGAGTGTGATTCAGCGAGAGTGTGATTCAGCGAGTGAGTGATTGAATGACTGGGTGAATGTTTTTCTGATTCAGTGAGAGACTGATTCAGTGATTGTGTTTTTCAGCGAGAGTGTGATTCAGTGAGGATCTGAGTCAGCGAGGGTGTGATTCAGCGAGGGTCTGATTCGGCGAGGGTGTGATTCAGCGAGGGTGTGATTCAGCGAGGGTGTGATTCAGCGAGGGTGTGATTCAGCGAGGGTGTGATTCAGCGAGGGTGTGATTCAGCGAGAGTCTGATTCAGCGAGAGTCTGATTCAGCGAGAATGTGATTCAACGAGTGATTCAGCGAGCGAGTGTGATTCAGTGAGAGAGTGATTCACCGAGAGAGTGAGTCAGCGAGATATTGATTCAGCGAGAGTGTGATTCAGCGAGTGAGTGATTGAATGACTGGGTGAATGTTTTTGTGATTCAGTGAGAGACTGATTCAGTGATTGTGTGATTCAGCGAGTGTGATTCAGTGAGGGTGTGATTAAGCGAGGGTGTGATTCAGCGAGGGTGTGATTCAGCGAGGGTGTGATTCAGCGAGGGTGTGATTCAGCGAGGGTGTGATTCAGCGAGGGTGTGATTCAGCGAGGGTGTGATTCAGCGAGAGTCTGATTCAGCGAGAATGTGATTCAACGAGAGAGTGATTCAGCGAGAGTGTGATTCAGTGAGAGAGTGATTCACCGAGAGAGTGAGTCAGCGAGATATTGATTCAGCGAGAGTGTGATTCAGCGAGTGAGTGATTGAATGACTGGGTGAATGTTTTCGTGATTCAGTGACTGGGTGAATGTTTTATTGATTCAGTGAGAGACTCAGTCAGCAAGTGTGTGATTCAGCGAGAGTGTGATTCAGCGAGGGTGTGATTCAGCGAGGGTGTGATTCAGCGAGGGTGTGATTCAGCGAGGGTGTGATTCAGCGAGGGTGTGATTCAGCGAGAGTCTGATTCAGCGAGAATGTGATTCAACGAGAGAGTGATTCAGCGAGAGTGTGATTCAGTGAGAGAGTGATTCACCGAGAGAGTGAGTCAGCGAGATATTGATTCAGCGAGAGTGTGATTCAGCGAGTGAGTGATTGAATGACTGGGTGAATGTTTTCGTGATTCAGTGACTGGGTGAATGTTTTATTGATTCAGTGAGAGACTCAGTCAGCAAGTGTGTGATTCAGCGAGAGTGTGATTCAGCGAGAGTGTGAATCAGCGAGAGTGTGAATCAGCGAGAGAGTGATTCAGCAAGAGAGTGAATCAGCGAGAGTGTGATTAAGCGAGTGTGTGATTCAGCGAGTGTGTGATTCAGCGAGTGTGTGATTCAGCGACTGTGTGATTCAGCGAGTCTGTGATTCAGCGAGTGTGTGATTCAGCAAGTAAGTGATTCAGCGAGTAAGTAATTCAGCACGAGAGTGATTCAGTGAGTGATTGTTTGAGTGTTTGAATGACTGGGCGTTTGAATGACTTGGTGAATGTTTTAGTGATTCAGCGAGAAAGAGTGATTCAGCGAGAGAGAATGATTCAGCGAGAGAGTGATTCAGTGAGTGAGTGTCTATGTGATTGAGTGACTGGGGGAATGATTTAATGATTCAGTGAGAGACTGATTCAGCGAGTGTGTGATTCAGCAAGTAAGTGATTCAGCGAGTAAGTAATTCAGCGCGAGAGTGATTCAGTGACTGAGTGTTTGCGTGTTAGAATGACTGGTTGTTTGAATGACTGGGTGAATGTTTTAGTGATTCAGCGAGAAAGAGTGATTCAGCGAGAGAGAATGATTCAGCGAGAGAGTGATTCAGTGAGTGATTGTCTACGTGACTGAGTGACTGGGTGAATCATTTAATGATTCAGTGAGAGACCGATTCAGCGAGTGTGTGATTCAGCGAGTGTGTGATTCAGCGAGTGTGTGATTCAGCGAGTGTGTGATTCAGCGAGTGTGTGATTCAGCGAGTGTGTGATTCAGCGAGTGTGTGATTCAACGAGTGTATGATTCAGCGAGTAAGTGATTCAGCGAGTAAGTGATTCAGCGAGTAAGTAATTCAGCGTGAGAGTGATTCAGTGAGTGAGTGTTTGAGTGTTTGAATGACTGGGTGTTTGAATGACTGGGTGAATGTTTTAGTGATTCAGTGAGTGAGAGATTCAGTGAGTGAGACTAATTCACTGAGTGAGAGTTATTCAGCGAGAGAGTGTGATTCAGCGAGGGACAGTGATTCAGCGAGGGAGAGTGACTCAGCCAGAGAGTGATTTAGCGAGAGAGTAATTCAGCAAGTGAGTGTCTTAGTGATTGAATGACTGGCTGAATGTTTTAGTGATTCAGTGAGTGAGAGTTTAGGTGCATGACAGTGATTCAGCGAGAGAGTGTTTCAGCGAGAGTGTTGTTCAGCGAGAGTGAGTGATTCAGTGAGAGAGAGTGATTCAGCAAGAGAGAGTGATTCAGCGAGAGAGGGTGATTCAGCGAGAGAGAGTGATTAAGCAAGGGCGTGATTCACCGAGAGAGTGATTCAGAGAGAGAGTGTGATTCAGCGAGTGAGTGATTGAATGACTGGGTGAATGTTTTAGTGATTCAGTGAGTGAGATATTCAGTGAGTGAGAGTGATTCAGTGAGAGTGTGATTCAGCGAGTGTGATTCAGCGAGTTTGTGATTCGGCGAGTGTGTGATTCAGCGAGTGTGTGATTCAGCATGTGAGTGTTTGATTGATTGAATGACTGGGTGATTGAATGACTGGGTGAATGTTTTAGTGATTCAGTGAGTGAGATATTCAGTGAGTGAGAGTGATTCAGCGAGAGTGTGATTCAGCGAGTGTGATTCAGCGAGTTTGTGATTCAGCGAGTGTGATTCAGCGAGTTTGTGATTCACCGAGTTTGTGATTCAGCGAGTGTGTGATTCAGCATGTGAGTGTTTGATTGATTGAATGACTGGGTGATTGAATGACTGGGTGAATGTTTTAGTGATTCAGTGAGTGAGATATTCAGTGAGTGAGAGTGATTCAGCGAGAGTGTGATTCAGCGAGTGTGATTCAGCGAGTTTGTGATTCAGCGAGTTTGTGATTCAGCGAGTGTGTGATTCAGCGAGTGTGTGATTCAGCGAGTGTGTGCTTCAGCAAGTGAGTGTTTGAGTGATTGAATGACTGGATGATTGAATGACTGGGTGAATGTTTTAGTGATTCAGTGAGTGAGAGTGATTCAGCGAGTGAGAGTTATTCAGCAAGAAAGAGTGATTCAGCAAGGGAGAGTGATTCAGCGAGAGAGTGATTCAGCGAGAGAGTGATTCAGCGAGAGAATTATTTAGCGAGAGAATTATTTAGCGAGAGAATTATTCAGCGAGAGAATGATTCAGCGAGAGAGTGATTCAGCGAGAGAGTGATTCGGCGAGAGAGTGATTCAACGAGTGAGTGATTCAGCGAGTGAGTGATTCAGTGAGTGAGTGATTCAGAGAGTGAGTGATTCAGAGAGTGAGTGATTCATGGAGTGAACGTTTGTGTGATTGAATGTCTGGATGATTGTTTTAGTGATTCAGTGAGTGGGAGTGATTCAGCGAGAGAGAGTGATTCAACGAGAGAGATTGATTCAGCGAGTGACTGTCTGATTGATTGAGTTACTGGATGAATGCTTTAGTGATTCAGTGAGAGACTGATTTAGTGAGTGTTTGATTCAGCGAGTGAGTGATGCAGCGAGACAGTGATTTAGCCAGAGAGTGATTCAGCGAGAGAGTGATTCAGCGAGAGAGTGATTCATCGAGTTTGTGATTCAGCGAGTGTGTGATTCTGCGAGTGTGTGATTCAGCGAGTATGTGATTCAGCCAGTATGTGATTCAGCCAGTGTGTGATTCAGCGAGTGTGTGATTCAGCAAGTGAGTGTTTGAGTGATTAAATGACTGGGTGATTGAATGACTGGGTGAATGTTTTCGTGATTCAGTGACTGAGAGTGATTCAGTGAGTGAGAGTTATTCAGCAAGAAAGAGTGATTCAGCAAGGGAGAGTGATTCAGCGAGAGAGTGATTCAGCGAGAGAATTATTTAGCGAGAGAGTGATTCGGCGAGAGAGTGATTCGGCGAGAGAGTGATTCAGCGAGAGAGTGATTCGGCGAGTGAGTGATTCAGCGAGTGAGTGATTCAGCGAGTGAGTGATTCAGCGAGTGAGTGATTCAGAGAGTGAGTGATTCAGAGAGTGAGTGATTCAGAGAGTGAGTGATTCAGAGAGTGAGTGATTCAGAGAGTGAGTGATTCATAGAGTGAAGGTTTGAGTGATTGAATGTCTGGATGATTGTTTTAGTGATTCAGTGTTTGGGAGTGATTCAGCGAGATAGAGTGATTCAGCGAGAGAGCTTGATTCAGCGAGTGACTGTCTGATTGATTGAGTTACTGGATGAATGCTTTAGTGATTCAGTGAGAGACTGATTTAGTGAGTGTTTGATTCAGCGAGTGAGTGATGCAGCGAGACAGTGATTCAGCCAGAGAGTGATTCAGCCAGAGAGTGATTCAGCCAGAGAGTGATTCAGCCAGAGAGTGATTCAGCCAGAGAGTGATTCAGCCAGAGAGTGATTCAGCGAGAGAGTGATTCAGCGAGAGAGTGATTCAGCGAGAGAGTGATTCAGAGAGTGAGTGATTCATAGAGTGAACGTTTGAGTGATTGAATATCTGGATGATTGTTTTAGTGATTCAGTGTTTGGGAGTGATTCAGCGAGATAGAGTGATTCAGCGAGAGAGATTGATTTAGCGAGTGACTGTCTGATTGATTGAGTTACTGGATGAATGCTTTAGTGATTCAGTGAGAGACTGATTTAGTGAGTGTTTTATTCAGCGAGTGAGTGATGCAGCGAGACAGTGATTCAGCCAGAGAGTGATTCAGCCAGAGAGTTATTCAGCCAGAGAGTTATTCAGCCAGAGAGTGATTCAGCCAGAGAGTGATTCAGCCAGAGAGTGATTCAGCCAGAGAGTGATTCAGCCAGAGAGTGATTCAGCGAGTGAGTGATTGAATGACTGGGTGAATGTTTTAGTGATTCAGTGAGTGAGAGACTCAGTGAGTGAGAGTGATTCAGCGAGAGAGTGATTGAGCGAGAGAGTGATTCACCGAGAGTGATTCAGCGAGTTTGATTCAGCGAGAGTGATTCAGCGAGAGGGAATGATTCAGCGAGAGAGAATGCTTCAGCGAGAGAGAATGCTTCAGCGAGAGAGAGTGATTGACTGATTGGGTGAATTTTTGAGTGATTCAGTGAGTGAGAGATTCAGTGGGAGAGAATGATTCAGCAAGAGAGTGATTCAGCGAGTGAGTGATTCAGCGAGAGAGTGAGTCACCGAGAGTGATTCAGCGAGTTTGATTCAGCAAGAGTGATTCAGCGAGAGAGAATGATTCAGCGAGAGAGAATGATTCAGCGAGAGAGAGTGATTCAGCGAGTGAGTGGGATTCAGCGAGCGAGTGGGATTCAGCGAGAGAGTGGGATTCAGCGAGAGAGTGGGATTCAGTGAGAGACTGGGATTCAGCGAGAGAGTGGGATTCAGCGAGACAGGGATTCAGCGAGTGAGAGTGATTCAGCGAGAGAGAGTGATTCAGCGAGAGAGAGTGATTCAGTGAGTGAGTGTCTGAGTGATTGAGTGACTGGGTGCATGTTTTAGTGATTCAGCGAGAGAGTGATTCAACGAGTGAGAGTGATTCAGCGAGCGAGTGATTCAGCGAGAGAGTCGGATTCAGCGAGTGATTCAGCGAGAGAGTGATTCACCGAGAGTGATTCAGCGAGAGTGATTCAGCGAGAGAGAATGATTCAGCGAGTGAGAATGATTCAGCGAGAGAGAGTGATTCAGCGAGAGAGAGTGATTCAGCGAGAGAGTGATTCAGCGAGTGAGAGTGATTCAGCGAGTGAGAGTGATTCAGCGAGTGAGAGTGATTCAGCGAGTGAGAGTGATTCAGCGAGAGTGAGAGATTCAGCAAGAGAGTGGGATTCAGCGAGAGAGTGGGATTCAGCGAGAGAGTGGGATTCAGCGAGAGAGTGGGATTCAGCGAGAGAGTGGGATTCAGCGAGAGAGTGTGATTCAGCAAGAGAGAGTGATTCAGCGAGAGAGAGTGATTCAGTGAGTGAGTGTCTGAGTGATTGAGTGACTGGGTGCATGTTTTAGTGATTCAGGGAGAGAGTGATTCAATGAGTGAGAGTGATTCAGCGAGCGAGTGATTCAGCGAGTCGGATTCAGCGAGTGATTCAGCGAGAGAGAGTGATTCAGCGAGAGAGAGTGATTCAGCGAATGAGAGTGATTCAGCGAGTGAGAGTGATTCAGCGAGAGTGAGAGATTCAGTGAGAGACAGTGATTCAGTGAGTGTGATTCAGCGAGAGAGTGTGATTCAGCAATAGTGATTCAGCGAGAGAGAATGATTCAGTGAGAATGATTCAGCGAGAGAGTGGGATTCAACGAGAGAGTGGGATTCAGCGAGACAGTGATTCAGCGAGAGAGGGATTCAGCGAGAGAGAGTGATTCAGCGAGAGAGAGTGATTCAGCGAGTGAGAGTTATTCAGCCAGAGAGAGTGATTCAGCGAGTGAGAGATTCAGGGAGAGAGAGTGATTCAGCGAGAGTGATTCAGCGAGAGAGAGTGATTCAGCGAGAGAGAGTGATTCAGCGAGAGAGAGTGATTCAGCGAGAGAGTGATTCAGCGAGAGAGTGATTCAGCGAGAGAGAGTGATTCAGCGAGAGAGAATGATTCAGCGAGTGATTCAACGAGAGACTGATTCAGCGAGAGAGTGATTCAGCGAGAAAGAGTGATTCAGCGAGAGAGAATGATTCAGCGAGAGAGTGATTCAGTGAGTGTGTGATTCAGCAAGTAAGTGATTCAGCGAGTAAGTAATTCAGCGCGAGAGTGATTCAGTGAGTGAGTGTTTGAGTGTTTGAATGACTGGGTGTTTGAATGACTGGGTGAATGTTTTAGTGATTCAACGAGAAAGAGTGATTCAGCGAGAGAGAATGATTCAGCGAGAGAGTGATTCAGTGAGTGATTGTCTACGTGACTGAGTGACTGGGTGAATGATTTAATGATTCAGTGAGAGACTGATTCAGCGAGTGTGTGATTCAGCGAGTGTGTGATTCAGCGAGTGTGTGATTCAGCGAGTGTGTGATTCAGCGAGTGTGTGATTCAGCGAGTGTGTGATTCAGCGACTGTGTGATTCAGCGACTGTGTGATTCAGCGAGTGTGTGATTCAGCGAGTGTGTGATTCAGCGAGTAAGTGATTCAGCGAGTAAGTGATTCAGCGAGTAAGTAATTCAGCGCGAGAGTGATTCAGTGAGTGAGTGTTTGAGTGTTTGAATGACTGGGTGTTTGAATGACTGGGTGAATGTTTTAGTGATTCAGTGAGTGAGAGATTCAGTGAGTGAGACTAATTCACTGAGTGAGAGTTATTCAGCGAGAGAGTGTGATTCAGCGAGGGACAGTGATTCAGCGAGGGAGAGTGACTCAGCCAGAGAGTGATTTAGCCAGAGAGTGATTCAGCGAGAGAGTGATTCAGCGAGAGAGTGATTCAGCGAGTGAGTGATTGAATGACTGGGTGAATGTTTTAGTGATTCAGTGAGTGAGAGTTCAGGTGCATGACAGTGATTCAGCGAGAGAGTGTTTCAGCGAGAGTGTTGTTCAGCGAGAGTGAGTGATTCAGCAAGAGAGAGTGATTCAGCAAGAGAGAGTGATTCAGCGAGAGAGGGTGATTCAGCGAGAGAGAGTGATTCAGCGAGAGAGAGTGATTCAGCAAGGGCGTGATTCACCGAGAGAGTGATTCAGAGAGAGAGTGTGATTCAGCGAGTGAGTGATTGAATGACTGGGTGAATGTTTTAGTGATTCAGTGAGTGAGATATTCAGTGAGTGAGAGTGATTCAGCGAGAGTGTGATTCAGCGAGTGTGATTCAGCGAGTTTGTGATTCGGCGAGTGTTTGATTCAGCGAGTGTGTGATTCAGCATGTGAGTGTTTGATTGATTGAATGACTGGGTGATTGAATGACTGGGTGAATGTTTTAGTGATTCAGTGAGTGAGATATTCAGTGAGTGAGAGTGATTCAGCGAGAGTGTGATTCAGCGAGTGTGATTCAGCGAGTTTGTGATTCAGCGAGTGTGTGATTCAGCGAGTGTGTGATTCAGCGAGTGTGTGATTCAGCAAGTGAGTGTTTGAGTGATTGAATGACTGGGTGCTTGAATGACTGGGTGAATGTTTTAGTGATTCAGTGAGTGAGAGTTATTCAGCAAGAAAGAGTGATTCAGCAAGGGAGAGTGATTCAGCGAGAGAGTGATTCAGCGAGAGAATTATTTAGCGAGAGAATTATTCAGCGAGAGAATGATTCAGCGAGAGTGTGATTCAGCGAGAGAGTGATTCGGCGAGTGAGTGATTCAACGAGTGAGTGATTCAGCGAGTGAGTGATTCAGCGAGTGAGTGATTCAGAGAGTGAGTGATTCAGAGAGTGAGTGATTCATGGAGTGAACGTTTGTGTGATTGAATGTCTGGATGATTGTTTTAGTGATTCAGTGAGTGGGAGTGATTCAGCGAGAGAGAGTGATTCAGCGAGAGAGATTGATTCAGCGAGTGACTGTCTGATTGATTGAGTTACTGGATGAATGTTTTAGTGATTCAGTGAGAGACTGATTTAGTGAGTGTTTGATTCAGCGAGTGAGTGATGCAGCGAGACAGTGATTCAGCCAGAGAGTGATTCAGCAAGAGAGTGATTCAGCGAGAGAGTGATTCAGCGAGAGAGTGATTCATCGAGTTTGTGATTCAGCGAGTGTGTGATTCAGCGAGTGTGTGATTCTGCGAGTGTGTGATTCAGCGAGTGTGTGATTCAGCGAGTGTGTGATTCAGCCAGTGTGTGATTCAGCGAGTGTGTGATTCAGCAAGTGAGTGTTTGAGTGATTAAATGACTGGGTGATTGAATGACTGGGTGAATGTTTTAGTGATTCAGTGACTGACAGTGATTCAGTGAGTGAGTTATTCAGCAAGAAAGAGTGATTCAGCGAGAGAGTGATTCAGCGAGAGAATTATTTAGCGAGAGAGTGATTCGGCGAGAGAGTGATTCGGCAAGAGAGTGATTCGGCGAGTGAGTGATTCAGCGAGTGAGTGATTCAGCGAGTGAGTGATTCAGCGAGTGAGTGATTCAGCGAGTGAGTGATTCAGCGAGTGAGTGATTCAGAGAGTGAGTGATTCATAGAGTGAACGTTTGAGTGATTGAATGTCTGGATGATTGTTTTAGTGATTCAGTGTTTGGGAGTGATTCAGCGAGATAGAGTGATTCAGCGAGCGAGATTGATTCAGCGAGTGACTGCCTGATTGATTGAGTTACTGGATGAATGCTTTAGTGATTCAGTGAGTGACTGATTTAGTGAGTGTTTGATTCAGCGAGTGAGTGATGCAGCGAGACAGTGATTCAGCCAGAGAGTGAGTCAGCCAGAGTTTGATTCAGCCAGAGAGTGATTCAGCCAGAGAGTGATTCAGCCAGAGAGTGATTCAGCCATAGAGTGATTCAGCCAGAGAGTGATTCAGCGAGAGAGTGATTCAGCGAGAGAGTGATTCAGCGAGTGAGTGATTGAATGACTGGGTGAATGTTTTAGTGATTCAGTGAGTGAGAGACTCAGTGAGTGAGAGTGATTCAGCGAGAGAGTGATTGAGCGAGAGAGTGATTCACCGAGAGTGATTCAGCGAGTTTGATTCAGCGAGAGTGATTCAGCGAGAGGGAATGATTCAGCGAGAGAGAATGCTTCAGCGAGAGAGAATGCTTCAGCGAGAGAGAGTGATTGACTGATTGGGTGAATTTTTGAGTGATTCAGTGAGTGAGAGATTCAGTGGGAGAGAATGATTCAGCAAGAGAGTGATTCAGCGAGTGAGTGATTCAGCGAGAGAGTGAGTCACCGAGAGTGATTCACCGAGAGTGATTCAGCGAGAGTGATTCAGCGAGAGTGATTCAGCGAGAGAGAATGATTCAGCGAGAGAGAGTGATTCAGCGAGAGAGAGTGATTCAGCGAGAGAGTGATTCAGCGAGAGACAGTGATTCAGCGAGAGAGAGTGATTTAGCGAGAGTGATTCAGCGAGAGAGTGATTCAGCGAGCGAGTGGGATTCAGCGAGCGAGTGGGATTCAGCGAGCGAGTGGGATTCAGCGAGAGAGTGGGATTCAGCGAGAGAGTGGGATTCAGCGAGAGAGTGGGATTCAGCGAGACAGGGATTCAGCGAGATAGAGTGATTCAGCGAGAGAGATTGATTCAGCGAGTGACTGTCTGATTGATTGAGTTACTGGATGAAAGCTTTAGTGATTCAGTGAGAGACTGATTTAGTGAGTGTTTGATTCAGCGAGTGAGTGATGCAGCGAGACAGTGATTCAGCCAGAGAGTGAGTCAGCCAGAGTTTGATTCAGCCAGAGAGTGATTCAGCCAGAGAGTGATTCAGCCAGAGAGTGATTCAGCCAGAGAGTGATTCAGCCAGAGAGTTATTCAGCCAGAGAGTGATTCAGCCAGAGAGTGATTCAGCCAGAGAGTGATTCAGCGAGAGAGTGATTCAGCGAGTGAGTGATTGAATGACTGGGTGAATGTTTTAGTGATTCAGTGAGTGAGAGACTCAGTGAGTGAGAGTGATTCAGCGAGAGAGTGATTCAGCGTGAGAGTGATTCAGCGAGAGTGATTGAGCGAGAGAATGATTCACCGAGAGTGATTCAGCGAGTTTGATTCAGCGAGAGTGATTCAGCGAGAGGGAATGATTCAGCGAGAGAGAATGCTTCAGCGAGAGAGAGTGATTGACTGATTGGGTGAATTTTTGAGTGATTCAGTGAGTGAGAGATTCAGTGGGAGAGAATGATTCAGCAAGAGAGTGATTCAGCGAGTGAGTGATTCAGCGAGAGAGTGATTCAGCGAGAGAGTGATTCAGCGAGAGTGATTCAGCGAGAGTGATTCAGCGAGAGAGAATGATTCAGCGAGAGAGAGTGATTCAGCGAGAGAGAATGATTCAGCGAGAGAGTGATTCAGCGAGAGACAGTGATTCAGCGAGAGAGAGTGATTTAGCGAGAGAGTGATTCAGCGAGCGAGTGGGATTCAGTGAGCGAGTGGGATTCAGGGAGCGAGTGGGATTCAGCAAGAGAGTGGGATTCAGCGAAAGAGTGGGATTCAGTGAGAGAGTGGGATTCAGCGAGAGAGTGGGATTCAGCGAGACAGGGATTCAGCGAGAGAGAGGGATTCAGCGAGAGAGAGTGATTCAGCGAGAGTGATTCAGCGAGTGAGAGTGATTCAGTGAGTGAGTGTCTGAGTGATTGAGTGACTGGGTGCATGTTTTAGTGATTCAGCGAGAGAGTGATTCAACGAGTGAGAGTGATTCAGTGAGCGAGTGATTCAGCGAGAGAGTCGGATTCAGCGAGTGATTCAGCGAGAGAGTGATTCAGCGAGTTTGATTCAGCGAGAGTGATTCAGCGAGAGAGAGTGATTCAGCGAGAGAGAGTGATTCAGCGAGAGAGAGTGATTCAGCGAGAGTGATTCAGCGAGTGAGAGTGATTCAGCGAGTGAGAGTGATTCAGCGAGTGAGAGTGATTCAGCGAGTGAGAGTGATTCAGGGAGAGACAGTGATTCAGTGAGAGAGAGTGATTCAGCGAGAGCGAGTGATTCAGCAAGAGAGTGGGATTCAGCGAGAGAGTGGGATTCAGCGAGAGAGTGGGATTCAGCGAGAGTGATTCAGCGAGAGAGAGTGATTCAGTGAGAGAGAGTGATTCAGTGAGTGAGTGAGTGATTGAGTGACTGGGTGCATGTTTTAGTGATTCAGCGAGAGAGTGATTCAATGAGAGTGATTCAGCGAGCGAGTGATTCAGCGAGAGAGTCGGATTCAGCGAGTGATTCAGCGAGAGAGGGATTCAGCGAGAGTGATTCAGCGAGTGAGAGTGATTCAGCGAGTGAGAGTGATTCAGCGAGAGTGAGAGATTCAGTGAGAGACAGTGATTCAGTGAGTGTGATTCAGCGAGAGAGTGTGATTCAGCGAGAGAGATTCAGCGATAGTGATTCAGCGAGAGAGAATGATTCAGCGAGAATGATTCAGCGAGAGAGTGGGATTCAACGAGAGAGTGGGATTCAGCGAGACAGTGATTCAGCGAGAGAGGGATTCAGCGAGAGAGAGTGATTCAGCGAGAGAGAGTGATTCAGCGAGTGAGAGTTATTCAGCCAGAGAGAGTGATTCAGCGAGTGAGAGATTCAGGGAGAGAGAGTGATTCAGCGAGAGTGATTCAGCGAGAGAGAGTGATTCAGCGAGAGTGATTCAGCGAGAGAGTGATTCAGCGAGAGAGTGATTCAGCGAGAGAGAATGATTCAGCGAGTGATTCAACGAGACAGTGATTTAGCGAGTGAGTGATTGAATGACTGGGTGAATGTTTTAGTGATTCAGTGAGTGAGAGACTCAGTGAGTGAGAGTGATTCAGCGAGAGAGTGATTCAGCGTGAGAGTGATTCAGCGAGAGCGATTCATCGAGAGTGATTCAGCGAGAGAGAGTGATTCAGCGAGAGAGAATGATTCCGCGAGAGAGTGATTCAGCGAGAGAGAGTGATTCAGCGAGAGAGAGTGATTGACTGATTGGGTGAATTTTTGAGTGATTCAGTGAGTGAGAGATTCAGTGGGAGAGAATGATTCAGCAAGAGAGTGATTCAGTGAGAGAGTGATTGTGGGAGTGAATCAGTGAATGAGTGAGTATCAGTACAATGGCAGTAACACTGTTTCTTTCTCCATTGTCCAATGTTACTAATGGAACATGGAATGAATGGAAATTAAATTCCTTGAGGGAAGTGCAGACGTTCATGTAGGGTTGAAGGAGTGTAACTTCAATGATGAACCCCACAAGTGAACCTTCGCTTTAGCTGGCTTCCACTCAGCTCTTATGTTGTATCCCAGCGCACACACGGCGTGGTGATAGAAATATAAGGCGCTGACCCCGAGGTTCTGGTGGGGAAAACGCTGGACAATATGGGACACAAGAGAAACCTACCCAACTCATTCTAGCACCAAGTGAAAATCTAAGCATTCAAGTTTGTTACAGTGGTGTCAGAGAAGCCATTACACTAAATGACCCTGAGAATCTTCACAGGAAGACTGGTTATGTGAGAGCAAGGGGTTGATTTGCTATGTAAGTTAGTCAGGGGTATAGTTACTTTGTTCTAAGGGATAATTGTATCTACTGAGCTGGACGGACAATGAGTATTTAGCTTCTAGACTATGACCGAACACTGAGATAGTGACATCAAATGCTGGGGAGGTTGTGGAGGGTGTGGGGGTGGGGTGGAGGGAGTTTGTTCAGGGGTTGGGGTGGTCGGGAGGTTGGGGGTGGGGTGGGGCATAGGGAGGTTGTGGGGGTTTTGGAGTGGGGTTTAAGGGAGGTTGTGGTTTAAGGATGGCTGGGGTTTTGGTGGAGATGTCACTTTTAGGGTTTAGTACCACAAAGTTAAATGCTGTACACTTCTCAAAATTCTCTCCCAAATTTAAACCAGCAAATACATTCTCACCATGCCCTAAAATAGATGTTATTCTGAAGACAAACTGTGTTGATGTATCAGAGGCTAGAAAATCTTAGGCCTCATCAATATAAATGCAAGAAACTAAACGCTTGAGTGATGCAAAACAGGGCATTGACTCAATGTTGCCTGTTCCATTACCCTTGCAGAGTCAGTTTGTACATAGAAACTAGGAGCAGGAGTAGGCCATTTGGCCCTTCGAGCCAGCTCCGCCATTCACTATGATCATGGCTGATCATCCAACTCAATAGCCTGCTCCCACTTTCTCCCCATACCCTTTGATCCCTTTCACCCCTAGAGCTATATCTAACTCCTTCTTGAAAACATACAATGTTTTGGCCTCAACTACTTTCTGTGGTAGTGAATTCCACAGGCTCACCACTCTCTAGGTGAAGAAATTTCTCCTCATCTCAGTCCTAAATGGTCTTCGCCGTATCCTCAGACTGTGACCCCTGTTTCTGGACTCCCCCACCATCGGGAACATCCTTCCTGCATCTACCCTGTCTAGTCCTGTTAGAATTTTATAGGTTTCTATGAGATTCCCCCCTCATTTTTTCTGAACTCCAGAGAATATAATCCTAATCGACTCAATCTCTCCTCATATGTCAGTCCCGCCATCCCAGGAATCAGTCAGGTAAACCTTTGCTGTACTCCCTCTATAGCAAGAACATGCTTCCTCAGATAAGGAGACCAAAACTGCACACAATATTCCAGGTATATTGCAGCAAGACATCCCTGCTCCTGTACTCGAATCCTCTCACTATGAAGGCCAACATACCATTTGCCTTCTTTACCGCCTGCTGCACCTGCATGTTTACCTTCAGCGACTGGTGTACAAGGACTCCCAGGTCTCATTGCACATTCCCCTGAGTTTTTTGAGGTACTGGAATATTGTGATAAAGTTATGTTGCATAGTAGGTATTGAAAATATATTGTAGTGAGAAGCAGCAATCAGCAGAGTCTTCAGACTTGCTGATCAAGAAAACAGAAACAATTGTGAACCATTCAGTCTTTGTCCTCTGGCCTTTTAAAAATTGTCACAGAGACGCATGAGGGCTCCAATGCTTCTCACTGACAGTGATGACCTATGTTGTTCCATGATTCCACTTTGTTGCTCATGAGTTATTCGACCCTGTGAGATCACTGATAAAATAGAATCCATTTACACCTCTTGTATAAAATTATATTGAATAATACCATGCACCCAGGGAGAAGAATGTCGTCTTCTACCTCTACAGAATGGAAAAGGCCTTGTGCAGGTTATCTGCGTTGCAAGTCTTGAATCTTTCTCCCAGATATGAATTTACATGTTCATATGGTGCTATGTGCAGAACATGTTAAGAGCTGAGGCAGTCACCAATATCAGTGTTATTGGCTGCAGACTGTTAAAAGTAACCAATTTTCCTGTCAAATTAACAATATTGCAAGACGCTGTTAAAGTAAAAGTTGGACTTTCCGGTTTGTTTAATAGTCACGGTGGGATCACCTATAGGACCCACACAAACTAGCACTGCAATATATTGTTTCTGCTCTTTTAGCTTCATTTATCAGACGATATTTATAATCAGATGCCAACAATGGGTGTTCTAATCTTACTAAGACTTTTCTGAGATTGTTTGGTGAATTGATTGGTGAATATTGATAGGGGAATGATTGAGGGGGAGGGTTAAAGTGGGAAGGGGGTTAGGGAATAAGGGGCCTGGAAAGAAGAGAAGCACTAGGGTGTGTGATTTCTCTCTCTGGCCTTGCAGCCACAGTGCTGTTAGGGAAGGTGTTCCAGGATTTTGACCCAGTGACAGTGAAGGAAGAGTGACATAGTTCCATGTGAGGATAATGTGTAGCCTGGAAAGGAACTTCCAGGTGGTGGTGTTCCTGTGTGCCTGCTGCCCTTGTCTTTCTAGATGGTAGAGATTGTGGGTTTGGAAGGTGCTGCCTAAGGAGCCTTGGTGAGCTGCTGCAATGCATCTTGTAGATGGTACACACACTGCTACTACTGTGCATCAGTAATGGAGGGAGTGTGGGTTTAAGCTGGTGGATGTGGTGCCAATCAAGTGGGCTACTTTGTCTTGAGTGTTGTGGGAGCTGCACTCATCCAGGCAAGTGGGGAATATTCCATCACACTCCTGACTTGTGCCTTGCAGATGGTGGACAGGCTTTGGGGAGTCAGGAGGTGAGTTACTCGCCGCAGAATTCTAGTTTCTGACCTGCTCTCAAAGCCATAGTATTTATACGGATAGTCCAGTTCAGTTTCTGGTCAATGGTAACCCCCAGGATGTTGATAGTGGGGGATTCAGTGATGGTAATGCCGTTGATCGTCAAGGGGCGATGGTTCGATTCTCTCTGTGGCTAAAGATGGCCAATGCTGACCAGTGTGTGACAGAAGCAAATTGAGAAACAAATCACATTATTGGAACAAAAGTGTTACAGTTTATTAGAGAGCAAAGTATCAGGGTTGTTGTCAATTTTGGATCAAATATTTCTGGGAAGAAAAAAACAACCCATGAAGCTAGTGCTCTGTGACTGTGCTTTAATTTGGTCTCATAGCAACCCTGTGGATAATACTGCATAAATATATCTTCAACCGAGAGCACAGGAACGTGACTCAAATAGCTCAGGTATCACCACAAATATACATTCACAACTTTCTAACATTGCAGACTGACAAAATAAACGTGAAACTTAAATAAAGTTTTTTTTTAAAAAATAGTCACTTGTACAAGTTTGTTCTCGAGCTATTTTATACCGTGTAGTGCGAATCACAAAGCTTTACCTGGTGTCCTCTGCATCTCAACGTTAATTCACACCCATACCTTTTAATACTGAAATATCACAAAATGGTCACCTAGAAGTGCAGCTATTTTATACAGACTCAGCTTTCACTGTAACTATGTCAATTCATATAAAAATATAAAAAAGTACAATGATTGCACACTGAATAAAACGGATGGAATCGCCCAATGCCATCCCTAAAACACTGGTTCAGAATCTCCAAATCCCATGGGATAACAGGATTTGAGTTATTAGGTAACAAGCCAGCCCTGTAATCCACTAGGCACCAGCTCGTCACTCACAGCCCCCTTGCTGCTGTCAGTGAAGTGGGTCACAGGTTGATCTGACAGTAACCCACCTGACAGGAACTCACCGCTACTCAACACTCCAGTTCAAAAGCCTCACACTTGCCACATTGCACTCGCTGACCCCCACCCCCATCCCCCAGCCCACATAGCTGCAATCGTCAGGGCGTGACAAACAGAGAATCAAAGTCAACTTCTGAGACTGCAAAGCAAGCTGAAAGTGGAGGGGGGGGGAGGAAGAAAGAGAGAGAGGGGAGAGACAGAGGGGGGAAGGGACGGAAAAAGAGAGAGGGGGAGAGACAGAGAGGGGTGGGGGGGGAGAGAGAGACAGAGAGGGGTGGGGGAGAGAGAGACAGAGAGGGGTGGGGGAGAGAGACAGAGAAGACTGGGGGGGAGAGAGAGAGAGAGGGGTGGGGGGGAGAGAGAGAGAGGAGGTGGGGGGGAGAGAGAGACAGAGAGGGGTGGGAGAGACAGAGAGGGGTGGGGGAGAGAGAGACAGAGAGGGGTGGGAGAGACAGAGAGGGGTGGGAGAGAGAGACAGAGAGGGGTGGGGGGGGATAGAGAGACAGAGAGGGGTGGGGGGAGAGAGAGAAAGAGAGGGGTGGGAGAGAGAGACAGAGAGGGGTGGGGGAGAGAGAGAAAGAGAGGGGTGGGAGAGAGAGACAGAGAGGGGTGGGGGGGGGATAGAGAGACAGAGAGGGGTGGGGGAGAGAGAGAAAGAGAGGGGTGGGAGAGAGAGACAGAGAGGGGTGGGGGGGAGAGAGAAAGAGAGGGGTGGGAGAGAGAGACAGAGAGGGGTGGGGGAGAGAGAGAAAGAGAGGGGTGGGAGAGAGAGACAGAGAGGGGTGGGAGAGAGAGAGAAAGAGAGGGGTGGGAGAGAGAGACAGAGAGGGGTGGGCGAGAGAGAGAAAGAGAGGGGTGGGAGAGAGAGACAGAGAGGGGTGGGAGAGAGAGAGAAAGAGAGGGGTGCGAGAGAGAGACAGAGAGGGGTGGGGGAGAGAGAGAAAGAGAGGGGTGGGAGAGAGAGACAGAGAGGGGTGGGGGGGAGAGAGAAAGAGAGGGGTGGGAGAGAGAGACAGAGAGGGGTGGGGGAGAGAGAGAAAGAGAGGGGTGGGGGAGAGAGACAGAGAGGGGTGGGGGAGAGAGAGAAAGAGAGGGGTGGGAGAGAGAGACAGAGAGGGGTGGGGGAGAGAGAGAAAGAGAGGGGTGGGAGAGAGAGACAGAGAGGGGTGGGGGGGGATAGAGAGACAGAGAGGGGTGGGGGAGAGAGAGAAAGAGAGGGGTGGGAGAGAGAGACAGAGAGGGGTGGGGGGGAGAGAGACAGAGAGGGGTGCGAGAGAGAGACAGAGAGGGGTGCGAGAGAGAGACAGAGAGGGGTGCGAGAGAGAGACAGAGAGGGGTGCGAGAGAGAGACAGAGAGGGGTGCGAGAGAGAGACAGAGAGGGGTGCGAGAGAGAGAGACAGAGAGGGGTGCGAGAGAGAGACAGAGAGGGGTGGGGGGGAGAGAGAAAGAGAGGGGTGGGAGAGAGAGACAGAGAGGGGTGGGGGAGAGAGAGAAAGAGAGGGGTGGGGGAGAGAGACAGAGAGGGGTGGGGGAGAGAGAGAAAGAGAGGGGTGGGAGAGAGAGACAGAGAGGGGTGGGGGGGAGAGAGACAGAGAGGGGTAGGGGGAGAGAGACAGAGAGGGGTAGGGGGAGAGAGAGAGAGAGGGGTGGGGGGGGAGAGAGAGAGAGAGGGGTGGGGGGAGAGAGAGAGAGAGGGGTGGGGGGGAGAGAGAGAGAGGGGTGGGGGGGGAGAGAGAGAGAGAGGGCTGGGGGGGGAGAGAGAGAGAGGGGTGGGGGGGAGAGAGAGAGAGAGGGGTGGGGGGAGAGAGAGAGAGGGGTGGGGGGGAGAGAGAGAGGGGTGGGGAGAGAGAGAGACAGAGAGGGGTAGGGGGAGAGAGACAGAGAGGGGTGGGGGAGAGAGAGAGAGAGAGGGGTGGGGGGAGAGAGAGAGAGGGGTGGGGGGGAGAGAGAGAGAGAGGGGTGGGGGGGAGAGAGACAGAGAGGGGTGGGGGGGAGAGAGACAGAGAGGGGTGGGGGGGAGAGAGACAGAGAGGGGTGGGGGGGAGAGAGAGAGAGGAGTGGGGAGAGAGAGAGACAGAGAGGGGTAGGGGGAGAGAGACAGAGAGGGGTGGGGGGGAGAGAGAGAGAGAGGGGTGGGGGGGAGAGAGACAGAGAGGGGTGGGGGGGAGAGAGACAGAGAGGGGTAGGGGGAGAGAGACAGAGAGGGGTGGGGGGGAGAGAGACAGAGAGGGGTGGGGGGGAGAGAGACAGAGAGGGGTGGGGGGGAGAGAGAGAGAGAGGGGTGGGGAGAGAGAGAGACAGAGAGGGGTGGGGGGGAGAGAGACAGAGAGGGGTGGGGGGGAGAGAGAGAGAGAGGGGTGGGGGGGGAGAGAGACAGAGAGGGGTAGGGGGAGAGAGACAGACAGGGACCAATACAGAGAGAGGGAGCAAGATAGAGAGAGAAAGGAATAGACAGAGAGAGAGGGAGACACAGGCAGGGAGAGAGAGAGAGACAAAGTGACACACACATTGAGACAGAGAGACACACAGAGAGGGAGAGTACAACATGCTTCTACCATGGAATGCATTGATCAGACTGGATGACCCATCTCACCATTCACAATGCTGTGATCAAATACTGCGTTCCCCCACCCACAGCACAACACTTTGATTGTCAATCTGCACATTTTAAACTGCCTACACTGCTGGAAGTTTCCATGGTGCTCCATGAAATACACCAATTGAAGGTCACCCTTTGCCTACTTTACCCAGCCAGCTGGTTGGCTGAGAAATCGAGGTGAAAGTTAGGAAAGAGCCCGGGGGTCTTGAGTTTAAGCCCAGCACAAACACTAACAGGTTATTCCTGTCCCCGGTGCTGAACGCCTCTGTGCTTTTAGATTCAGATAACACACTTCTCTTTCTCAGAATGAATATTCATTCCTCTGTCAAAGTGGCCTTGAGCCAGGGGAGGGGGGCATAACATTACTGAATATTTACAACCATACCCTAAATATCAGCAAATAGATAATAATAATACCCAATTTCTGTCCCCCTGCAACTTCTGATTGGTCAGCAGTTTGATTTGGTGGAGGGTGCCTGGCACACCCCCATCTCACTTACTGGCCCCTAGTGACCATGGCTCACCAGCCTCTTGGAGAGGAAGAGGGGGAGGGAATGGCATGGCAGGGGAGGAGCGAGGGGGGGGCACATCATGGGAGGTATGGAATAGGGGTCGAGGTTGGCATGGAATTGAGGAATGGGGGGGGACGAGATGGGGGAGCGAGATCACAGAATCTTAACAGCACAGCAGGAGGCCATTGGGCCCATCGTGTCTGCACTGTCTCCAAATGAGCATTATGACCTAATGACATCGCCCTGCTCTTTCCCTGTACCCTTGCACATTGTTTCTATTCAAATAGTCATCTAATGCCCTCTTGAATGCCTCGGCTGAACCTGTTCCACCACACTTCCTGGGATGAAATGGGAGGGATGGGTTTGGCATGGGAGGGAAGGATGAAGTCTCGCTGTCTGAAAGATACTAGTTTCACCACAAACGCTTTGTGGTCTCTACTTGTTTACAAATAAACTGACAGCTTTAGTCCCATCGATGTATCTGGAGATCCCGGAATCAGAGGGGGCACAGGTTAATAATGTGCTTTAAAAGCCGCAGGGTTTTACCCCCAACCCCCCTCAAAAAAACAGGTCAACAGCTTGGCATCAATTAAGGTCAACTCTGCAAGAGTGATCGATCAGCACAGGGTGGCATCGCCACTACCCAGGGCTCAAACCTAGGCATCATGACGTCTGACCTCCCCCCTCTGGGGTCATGACCTCGTGCACCCCACCCCGGGGGGTCTGAATACCTACCAAAGAGATAACACGCTTAAGGCAAAGACTTCAAAATGGTTGGCCAACAAGCTCTGCCTCGATTTCCAGGGTTTCCGACTCACTGAGTGTTTGATGCAAAGTCTACGGAACCCGGGCCCAGAACAAAAGCGAAAATGACAGTTCTTGAAGGGGTCAAGACACTCAGTGCGGGCTGAGTGATGCTGCTGAGGTACCCCCATTGCTTCCATGGGTGTCTATGGGCCAAACCAGGCAGTCTTCAGGCAACATCGAAGACTCAAGCCTGGTGCAGCGAAGACCACCCCCCCACCCCCCCCGGATAAGAAGAGGTCCACAAGAAGTGGGGTGTGGAGCAGGGTGGAAAACAAAGAACGTGAAATAGGAGGAGTTGAACACAAGGCCTATCGAGCCTGCTCTGCCACTCAACACCACCATGGCTGATCTTGGGCTTCAACCCCACTTTCCCGCCCACTCTGCATATCCCTTGATTCCCTGAGAAACCAAAACTCTGTCTATCCCAACCTTAAGTGTATTCAACGAAGGAGCATCCACAACCCTCTGGGGTAGAGAACTCCAAAGGCTCTCAACCCTTTGAGTGAAGTAATTTCTCCTCATCTCATTTAAGGACAGGAGCTCTCCAGGCAGTAAGCGGAGTTGGAGGAACGTGAGGCTCACCATGCCCCTGGGATGGTAGAGAATTCCACTCGGATACAGGACACTAGTGCAAGGATCACCCAGGGAGTAACAGAGAGCTGGTGCTTTGGTGGACCTTATCTGACCTGCTCTGGGCCATCTTTAAGCAGTTTAATGTGAGGCGATTTTATCAGGGTTCTGAAATGGTCAGCTGTTAGTCAACCAATTACCTCATGTGAATGAAAATGAGATAGAGGAACCCGAAAAGATCATAGGTCTGACTCTGGGCAGCACCTGAGAGAAGTCACTTCATCAGCCTGCAATACACCGGCATTATCGGGATTGGAAGGGATGGTACAAGACATTAAACTCATGAGGGGGCCACTCATTCTGTGTGTTTCTTTCATTCAGTTAAAGTACTGAGGGGATGGAAGGATGAGAGAGGGAGGGGAAGAGAGGGGAGGGGGGAGCTGGGGGGGAGGGGAGAGAGATGGCAGAAGGAGAGAGGAAGGAGGGGAAGGGACGGAAGAGGAGCAGGGGGGAAGGGCAGAGGAATGGGGGGGAGGGCAGAGGAATGGGGGGGGAGGGTAGAGGAATGGGGGGGAGGGCAGAGGAATGGGGGGGAGGGCAGAGGAATGGGGGGGAGGGCAGAGGAATGGGGGGAGGGCAGAGGAATGGGGGGGAGGGCAGAGGAATGGGGGGGAGGGCAGAGGAATGGGGGGGGAGGGCAGAGGAATGGGGGGGAGGGCAGAGGAATGGGGGGGAGGGCAGAGGAATGGGGGGGAGGGTAGAGGAATGGGGGGGGAGGGCAGAGGAATGGGGGGAGGGCAGAGGAATGGGGGGAGGGCAGAGGAATGGGGGCGAGGGCAGAGGAATGGGGGGAGGGCAGAGGAATGGGGGGGAGGGTAGAGGAATGGGGGGGAGGGCAGAGGAATGGGGGGAGGGCAGAGGAATGGGGGGGGAGGGCAGAGGAATGGGGGGGAGGGCAGAGGAATGGGGGGGAGGGCAGAGGAATGGGGGGAGGGCAGAGGAATGGGGGGAGGGCAGAGGAATGGGGGGGAGGGTAGAGGAATGGGGGGGGAGGGCAGAGGAATGGGGGGAGGGCAGAGGAATGGGGGGAGGGCAGAGGAATGGGGGGGAGGGCAGAGGAATGGGGGGGAGGGCAGAGGAATGGGGGGGAGGGCAGAGGAATGGGGGGGAGGGCAGAGGAATGGGGGGAGGGCAGAGGAATGGGGGGGAGGGCAGAGGAATGGGGGGGAGGGTAGAGGAATGGGGGGAGGGCAGAGGAATGGGGGGGAGGGTAGAGGAATGGGGGGGGGAGGGCAGAGGAATGGGGGGGAGGGCAGAGGAATGGGGGGAGGGCAGAGGAATGGGGGGGGGGAGGGCAGAGGAATGGGGGGAGGGCAGAGGAATGGGGGGAGGGCAGAGGAATGGGGGGAGGGTAGAGGAATGGGGGGAGGGCAGATGTGAGAAGCAGGGATGAGAGGAGAGGAGTGGGTGAAGGGGAGGGAAAGGAAAGGAGCGAGGGGGGGGGGAGGAGCGGTGGGGGGGGGTAACAGGGGAGGGGAGGTGTGGGAGAGGGGGAGGAGTGAGGGGAGGGGAAGGGATGGTGGACGGGAGAGGACTGGGGAAGTGGAGAGGAGATATCAAGAGCATTTCCCAACCTGAGAAAGCAGTGGCTACGGATTCCCGACCGAGGCTTGCCTTCTGCCCCTGCCCCTGCCCCTCCCCCTTCCCCTCCCCCTCCCCCATCTTCAGAGGGTGAGCAGCTGATTGGGGGGGGGTGGGGGGGCAGGCGGTGAAGGTTGCGGCCCACCAGGATTTTCTGGGTACAGGCAGGTTGGACAATCCGGGTGGAAATGCTGGGCTGACCCGTAAGCACCCAATTCACTCGAATCGGCACAAAATCCAAAGGCCAGGGCTTGCCAGGCAAGACCCTCACCATCCACATATTGCACGGAGGGGGGGTGGGGGTGTGGGTGGGTGAGGGGAGGGGGAGGTGGAATTGCACAAGCGGGTTTGGTGACTAAGAGTTTGAAGAGCTTCCATCGGACATGGCGCCCGGGCTGCCTCATGTCTGTTGCGGGCCAGAGTCACCTGGGCCTTGGCACAGGCAGGGAGGGCACCGTGCCGCGCTGGTTAGAGTCGCCGGCGACCTGGCTGGAGCCTTAGAGGAAGATGATCTTCTTTGCCAGCTCCCGCTCGATATCGGCGATCAGGCTGTCGAAGTCCTTCGCCCGCCCGGCGAGGGCCGACTCGAAGTCAAGCTCGCCGGCGCCGCCATCTTGTCCCCGGTCGGGATAGGAGCCTCCGTCTTGCCGGTCGCCGGGCTCCCGCGCGTCCAGAAGGCCCAAGCCCAGCGCGGGCACCTGGCCGCGATCGGCCGGCTCCAGCTCCCTGCCGGGCCCCAGGTAGCTCCGGCCGCAGCTGCTCCAGTCACCGGCGTGGCGGTTCCGGGAGCAGCTGGGGGCGCGCCCCACGCGAGTCCGGCACACCACCTCCTCGGCAGCAGCGGTGGGGGGTGGCAGGCTCAGCGGCTGGTGCCTCGAGCGCAGGCAGCCGGCTGGCCGCGGCTGCTCCAAGGACCTGTCCCGCTTGGCTTGGATTCGGTCGCCTGCAGAGACACAAGGTGGAGAAATGGGAAGAAAAAACCGCTACAGATTACAGATTCTCCAGCACGGGTACACACCATTCACCCCCCAACCAGGCCGTGCTGCTGGTCATCCTCAACTCGAGTCACTTACAGAGTAAAGCTCTACACTGTCCCCATCAAACACTCCCAGGACAGGTACAGCACGGTGTTAGATACAGAGTAAATCTCCCTCTACACTGTCCCATCAAACACTCCCAGGACAGGTACAGCACGGTGTTAGATACAGAGTAAATCTCCCTCTACACTGTCCCCATCAAACACTCCCAGGACAGGTACAGCACGGGGTTAGATACAGAGTAAAGCTCCCTCTACACTGTCCCCATCAAACGCTCCCAGGACAGGTACAGCACAGGGTTAGATACAGTGTAAAGCTCCCTCTACATTGTCCCCATCAAACCTCCCAGGGCAGGTACAGCATGAGGTTAGATACAGAGTAAAGCTCCCTCTACACTGTCTCCATCAAACACTCCCAGGACAGGTACAGCACGGGGTTAGATACAGAGTAAAGCTCCCTCTACGCTGTCCCCATCAAACACTCCCAGGGCAGGTACAGCACGGGGTTAGATACAGAGTGAAGCTCGCTCTGCACTGTCCCCAGGACAGGGCCACATCAGAGACAGACAGGGGAGGGTTTTAAGAAGATAGGCTGCAGTCGAGGAAAGAAGCCTGGCGGGTTGGGGAGGGCTTATCTTTGCATTCCAGATAGAACAGAGCAATGGTACACCATCATCGTCTTGGTAACCCCTCGCCCTAAAAGCCTCTGCCACATCTTGATTACCCCTCATCATCCCTGTACCCCTTACCCACACCTCGCTGGGAACCCCTCAGCCAGTGCCATGCTGACCTGGCGAGTAATCCACAGAACATGAACTCAAATTCCAACGTGGCTGTTTAAGAATTTGAAACCAGTTTGTAAAAAAAAGTCTGGAAGTAAAAGGCTGGGATCAGTAAAAGTGGCCCTGAGGTTGTCGGGTAGAGGGGGGCGGTGGGGTGCAAATGCAAGTGGACTAATGTCCTTTTTGGATGGGAACCTGCTGCTATGAGCAGCTGGGGGCCTATATGTGACTCCAGTCCCACACATCGAACTGGTTGAGTCTTAGTTGCCCTCTGAAGTGACTGAGCAGAACAAGTGGCTGTATTCGTTCCCACCGGAGATGGCTAAGAAATCCTGATGATGCCAGTGACATCCAGGCCCTGGGAATTCTTAATAACAAAAGCTTTCCTGCACCAAGCCCAACTGTTTATCCCTCAACACTGACAATGTTGGCAGCTGAGGTCGATCCTGTCCTTATCCAAAGCCCGAGCAGGGAGTCCTTGAGCAACCCAAAGGGGCAGGGGCCCTGATCAAACCTCCCCATCCAAACATAGGGCCATCGAGACCAACTCTGGTGTCCTTGGGCTAAAGACCAGCTATCTCAGGGTGGACTTTCCTAATCTCTGCAGTGGAGATGGTGGCATAGCGTTAATGTCACTGGGCTAGTAACTAGAGGCCCCAGCTAATGCTCTGGGGCATATGGGTTCAAATCCCACCATGGCAGCTGGTGAGAGTTAAATTCAATTAATAAATCTGGAATTGAAAGCTAGTCTCAGTAATGGTGACCATGAAACTATCATCGATTGTTGTAAAAACCCATCTGGTTCACTAATGTCCTTTAGGGAAGGAAATCTGCTGTGCTTACCCAGTCTGGCCTACATGTGACTCCAGACCCATGGTGATGTGGTTCACTCTTAACTACCCTCTGAAACGTCCGAGCAAGCCACTCAGTTCAAGGGCAATTAGGGATGGGTAGCAAGAGCTGGCCTTGCCAGTGGACACCCACATCCCATGAAAGAATGTTTAAAAAGTCAGTCAGGTGGGTGGAGGTGCTGACTGATTTGCACAAGGGCCTTTGTTAAACTCCTTACAAGGAATGGCTTCGTATCAAACTGCACGTTCAACCCGTTGAGAGTCTGGCTCCTTGTACTTACTGGGCCACAGCTGCAGCAGGTAGTGTAAAACCTCAATGTGCCTCTTGAAGTCCAGGGCACTGGCGAAGTCCCTGGAGTGAGGGAAAGTGCGGGCACCTGGCTGTGAGGTCTCCTGCTTCTGACTGAGGAGGACTGGCCCAAAGCACACAGCCAGGTTCTGACACGTCATCTTGTTAGACTCTTGTAGCGAGGCCACCAGGCTGAGATGGTCAAGGAGCAGGGTTAGAGTGGCCTGGAGAGAGAGAGGGAGAGAATGCAACACACTCATTAGAGAGATTACACAGCACAGTTAAGCAGACGAGCAAGCATTTCCAAGCTCACTCTCACTGCTGGTTACCATCAGCTTCCGCTCTCAATTCTGGTCTCTAACCTTTGCCCTTTCACAGCTTCCTCATCACTCCTTCCATAACCCGATTCCTCCAAGCTCCACTACCCCTCCAAGCTTTCTGTCCTAGTCCATCTAACTGACAAACACATTCTTTCCCATGTTCCTCCTCCTCTCTCTGCCTCAAACCCCAGGAGCCCACAAAGGGTACAATTCCTCACCTCCCGCTTTACTGCTGCCTGACAGTGCTTAGCGTACAACAGAGCATCAGCCATTTTGTGCACAGAAGCATCCTACAGCCTGAGGTGAATAGCTAACATGCCTTTGGTGACAAAGTCTGGGGTGCTAAAAGTTGGATACATCAGGAGAAATCCTTTATTCTTCTTCGAAGAGTAAGAGTGCGATCTGTAATGTCGACCTGGCCCACCAGCTCTGGCAGGCAGGGCCTCAATTTATTGGCACATTTGAAGGATTGCACGTCTGGCAGTGATGCACTCCCTTCGGACTGCACTGGAGTTTGTAATCCAAGAGTGAGGTTTGGCCCAGCTGCCTTCTTTTACAGATGCCAGAGCGTGACTGTTAATGATATGTTAGTTACATTCAGATGCAGAGCTGAAGGGCGTTGTTTTATTAAGTACCTAGAGAATTTATAAAGAGAGACTCCACGACTGGTGGGCACCATGGGGGATGGGGTGCATCAGCCACCAAAACAATACTTTAATTTGATTTAATAAGGTTCCTTTAAAAAAAAATTCTCCTTTGTTACTGTTCCCCTTTAAGGGGATGTCACTTTAATTTGATTTGATCTGTTCATTTAATTTGATCTGCTAACCTGTTAAATTTAGTTACAGATATACTCAAAAGAGCATAAAGAGAGACTCTGCAACCGGAGTGATGCTGGAGTTCAACAGTGGCCCCCAAAACCACATTTTAATTTGACTTAGCAAGTTTCCTTTAAGGTTTGTCTTTTGTTACAGCGTCCCTTTGATTGGATTTGAGAATTTGCCCCCACGTTTATTGTTTAACCGCAAAGGGATATAAAGAGAGACTGAACTTCAGACCCACGCTCCTGGTCACTCAGTGAAGAGGGCTCAGGCAGGGAGGAGGATCTCCCTTGTCAGCCTGCTCCTGGGTCTGGCCAAGCTGGCCATTAATAGGTCCAGGCAGCAAGCCGTCGAGGGTTTCGACTGCCCGAGTGTCTGCCCTTCTTCCATGGCTACATTCAAGGTTGGGTGTCCTCGTAGAGGGAGCACACAGTGTCCATTGGCACACTTGAGCCCTTCCATGACCAATGGGCACCATGCTGAGGTGCATCATCAGGCCCCCCAAAATGACATTTTGCTTCAGTTTGTTAAGTTTCCTTTAAATCCTTATCTTTTCGTTACAGTGCCCCTTTAAGATGCTGTCAATTTGGTTAATTTAGTTAATTTGATTAATTGCTCTTAGTTCATAGTACTCAAAAGAGTATAAAGAATTGGTTATTTGGTTAATTTGTTAAATCTGTACTTAAAGGATGGAAAGGGAGTATCATTTTTCCTAATATTACTGTGGGATACTGAAGCAGGCTTGTGGGGTTGTGTGTGTGTGCGTGTGTGTGTGTTAGGTGTGTGTATTGGGTGTGTGCGTGTGTATTGGGTGTGTGCGTGTGTATTGGGTGTGTGCATGTGTATTGGGTGTGTGTGTATTGGGTGTGTGTGTATTGGGTGTGTATGTATTGGGTGTGTGTGTATTGGGTGTGTGTATTGGGTGTGTGTATTGGGTGCATGTATTGGATGTGTGTGTATGTGTTGGGTGTGTGTGTGTGTTGGGTGTGTGTGTGTGTTGGGTGTGTGTGTATTGGGTGTGTGTGTGTATTGGGTGTGTGTGTGTATTGGGTGTGTGTGTATTGGGTGTGTGTGTATTGGGTGTGTGTGTATTGGGTGTGTGTGTATTGGGTGTGTGTGTATTGGGTGTGTGTGTATTGGGTGTGTGTGTATTGGGTGTGTGTGTATTGGGTGTGTGTATTGGGTGTGTGTATTGGGTGTGTGTATTGGATGTGTGTGTATGTGTTGGGTGTGTGTATTGGGTGTGTGTGTGTGTGTGTGTGTGTGTGTTGGGTGTGTGTGTATTGGGTGTGTGTATTGGGTGTGTGTGTGTGTGTGTATTGGGTGTGTGTATTGGGTGTGTGTGTGTGTGTGTATTGGGTGTGTGTGTGTATTGGGTGTGTGTGTATTGGGTGTGTGTATTGGGTGTGTGTATTGGGTGTGTGTATTGGGTGTGTGTATTGGGTGTGTGTGTATTGGGTGTGTGTGTATTGGGTGTGTGTGTGTATTGGGTGTGTGTGTGTATTGGGTGTGTGTGTGTATTGGGTGTGTGTGTATTGGGTGTGTGTATTGGGTGTGTGTATTGGGTGTGTGTATTGGATGTGTGTGTATGTGTTGGGTGTGTGTATTGGGTGTGTGTATTGGGTGTGTGTATTGGGTGTGTGTGTGTGTGTGTGTTGGGTGTGTGTGTATTGGGTGTGTGTGTGTGTATTGGGTGTGTGTGTGTATTGTGTGTGTGTGTATTGTGTGTGTGTGTATTGTGTGTGTGTGTATTGTGTGTGTGTGTATTGTGTGTGTGTGTGCATTGGGTGTGTGTGACTAACTTAATTAAACTGAAGACACGTTGTAAGGTATAAATCATGAAAAGGTTTGGGTATAAAGGCAGACATTTTGAAATGGAAATGGACGAGCTGATATTTGCATTTGTCGATAAATTGAGAGGCTTGAATTTCAAAGAGACATGCAACTTGCAAAATCGTAAATAAATAAAGCAAAGTTATTAAGTTTATTTTTCCCAAAAGTGCTGGCTATAATGACAAAATGAAAGATTTTTATATCCTGGGAAAGTTTAACTTTCAAAGAAAGTTTAAAACAATGGGTTTTATAGATTAAAAGGGAGAAAATATATTTAAAGGAAGATTGAAAACTGTATGGTGAGTAGCCATATGAGATCTTGAAAGGTGGGCTTTGCGAAGACAGAACCCCAAAGAAGTGCTTGCTGGTTCCAGAACACAAGGGATTTCCATTGTCAATGTGAGAGGAAGAGAGAAGCTGTGAAATGCCACTCTTATAGCAACAGTGGGTGCCTTGAGGTAATATTACTGGATGTTATATAGATTATGAATTTCTTTGGACAGGTGCATGGGGAAAGAGTGGTTATTTAGGAGTCTAGTTAAGTAGAAATTCTTTTGGAAAATGTAATAAGATGAAATGTAACTGTGTAACTGTAATCTTGTGTGTTTAAGTTTTTTCTTTTGTTAATAAATGTTTTAAGACACACACCATCCCAGTGCTGTAACAAATATTCCTTCCTTATGTAAGATCAGTAAAACAGATTATCCACCATTAATGAGTCACTGTTTTGAAAGAGCTTGCCACTTAGCTCATCGAGCCTATTCTGCCATTCAATGGGATTATGGTTGATGTGCAAACTAACTCATACCCCTGCTTTTGCCTGATATCCCCTCATACCACCGGATAACAAAACTCTATCACCATGAGCTTAAGCCCACAATCCAGACTGACGCTCGTGGTGCAGTACTGAGGGAGTGCGGCACTGCCGGGGACATTGCCTTTAAGATGAGACGTCAAACCGAGGCCTCATCTACACACTCTCGTGGACCCTAAAGTTCCCATGGGCTTTATGATTAAGGGCGTTCTCTCCGATGTCCTAAGCACTCTTTATCCATCAACCAGCATTGCTGCAAAACAGATCATTCAATCATTTAACTCAATGCCACTTGTGGGAGCTTGTTGTGCACAAATTGGCTCCACATTTCCTACATTACAACAGTAACTGCACTTTGAAATAACTTCATTGGCTGTAAAAGGCTTTGGGATGTGGTGATAAGACACTATATAAATACAATTTCTTTAGTCGTTTGGTAGTACAGAACATGCTGAAAAAGGAGACATTTTTTGTTGAAGCTTTTTGTCTTGCACTCATCAGGACAATTCGCAAAAAAATACCAATGTCAGGGGAAACAACATATTTATACTGCTTGAGAAAAGAGTGCCCATTGGTTGGCAAGTGGACACTGATTGGCAGAGGTGTTGCCATGGAGAATGCACCGGTTGATGGTGACTTGACACTTAACTGACAGAGTCATACTCATGGAATCATATCTTACAGGTAATGTATCAGGCACCACCATCACCATCCCGGGTATGTCTTGTCCCGCTGTCAGGACAGACCCAGCAGGGGGCAGTGGTACACAATCGGGAGGGGGTTTCCCTGGGAGTCCTCAACATTGACTCCGGACCCCATGAAGTCTCATGGCATCAGGTCAAACATGGGCAACCGCCTGCTGATTACCCTGTACCGCCCTCCCTCAGCTGATGAGTCAGTGCTTCTCCATGTTCAGCACCACTTGGAGGAAGCACTGAGGGTGGCAAGGGGGCACTTCAATCTCCATCATCAAGAGTGGCTCCGTAGCACCAGTACAGACCGAGCTGGCTGAGTCCTAAATGACATAGCTGCTAGACTGGGTCTGCGGCAGGTGGTGAGGGAACCAAGAGGGAAAAACGTACTTGACCTCATCCTCACCAACCTGCCTGCCGCAGATGCCTCTGTCCATGACAGTATCAGTAGGAGTGACCACTGCACAGTCACTGTGGAGACAAAGTTCCATCTTCACATTGAGGATACCCTCCATCGTGTTGTGTGGCACTGTCACCGTGCTAAATGGGATAGATTTCTAACAGATCTAGCAACTCAAGACTGGGCATCCATAAGACACTGTGGGCCACCAGCAGCAGCAGAATTGTACTCAACCACAATCTGTAACCTCGTGGCCCAGCATATCCCCCACTCTACCATTACCATCAAGCCAGAGTTCAATGAAGAGTGTTGGAGGGAATGCCAGGAGCAACACCAAGCATATCTAAAAATGAGGCGTCAACCTGTTGAGGCTGCAACACAGGACTACTTATGTGCCAAACAGCATAAGCAGCAAGTTAATGATAAAACTAAGCGATCCCACAACCAATGGGTCAGATCTAAGTACTGCAGTAATAAAAGCATAAAATGCTGGAAAAACTAAGCCGATCTGGCAGCATCTGTGGAGGGAGAAACAGAGTTAAAGTTTCGAGTCCGTATGACTTCTTCAGAGCAGTCCTGCCATATCCAGTTGTGAATGATGGGGGGAGCCCAGCGCATCAGTGCAAAAGATAAGACTGAAACATTTGCCACAATCTTCAGCCAGAAGTGCCGAGTGGATGATCCATCTCAGCCTCCCCCGGAGGTCCCCAACATCACAGATGTCAGTCTTCAGTAAATTTGATTCACTCCACGTGATATCAAGAAACAGCTGAAGACACTGGATAGCACAAAGGCTGTGGAATTGACAATATTCCAGCAATAGTGCTGAAGACATGTGCTCCAGAACTTGCTGCGCCCCTAGCCAAGCTGTTCCAGTACAGCTACAACACTGGCATCTACCCGGCTATGTGGAAAATTGTCCAGATATGTCCTGTACATAAAAAGCAGGAAAAATCCAATCCAGCCAATTATTTGACTGATCATTCTACTCTCGATCATCAGTAAGGCAATAGAAGGGGGTCATAAATAGTGCTATCAAGCAGTACTTACTTAGCAATAACCTGCTCAATGATGCTCAGTTTGGGTTCCACCAGGGCCACACAGCTCCTGATCTCAATACAGCCTTGGTTCAAATATGGACAAAAGAGCTGAACTCCCAAGGTGAGGTGAGAGTGACTGCCCTTGACATCAAGGCAGCATTTGGCCAAGTGTGGCATCAAGGAGCCCTAGCAAAACTGGAGTCAATGGGAATCGGGGGAAAACTCTCCGCTGGCTGGAGTCATACCTAGCACAAAGGAAAATGGTTGTGGTTGTTGTAGGTCAGTCATCTCAGTTCCGGGACATCACTGCAGGAGTTCCTCAGGGTTAGTGTCCTAGGCCCAACCATCTTCAGCTGCTTCTTCAATGACCTTCCTTTCGTCATAAGGTCAGAAGTGGGAATGTTCGCTGATAATTACACAATGTTCAGCACCATTCGTGACTCCTCAGATACTGAAGCAGTCCCTGTCCAAATGCAGCAAGACCTGGACAATATCCAGGCTTTGGCTGACAAGTGGCAAGTAACATTCACACCACACAAGTGCCAGGTAATGAGCATCTCCAACAAGAGAAAATCTAATCATTGCCCCTTGATGTTCAAAGGCATTACCATCACTGAATCCTTCATTGTCATCATCTTGGGGCTTACCATTGACTAAAAACTGAACTGGACCAGCCATAGAAATATTGTGGCTACAAGAGCAGGTCAGAGGCTGAGAATCCTATGGTGAGTAACGCACCTCCTGACTCCCCAAAGCCTGTCCACTATCTACAAGGCACAAGTCAAGAATGGTCTCCACTTGCCTGGAAGAGTGCAGCTCCAACAACACCCAAGAAACTTGACACCTTCCAGGACAAAGCAGCCCCGCTTGATTAGCACCCCATCCACAAACATTCACTCCCACCACCACCGACACACAGTGAGAGCAGTGTGTACCATCTACAAGATACACAGTAGGAATTCACCAAGGCTCCTTAGGCAGCACCTTCCAAACTCATGGCCACTACCATCTAGGACAAGGGCAGCAGGCACATGGGAACACCATCACTTGTATGTTCCCCTCCAAGCCATTCACCACCCTTACTCGCCGTTCCTTCACTGTCGCTGGGTTAAAACCTTGGAACTCTCTCCCTAACAGCACTGTGGGTGTACCCACGCCACATGGACTGCAGCAGTTTAAGAAGGCAGCTCAGCACCATCTTCTCAAGGGCAATTAGGGATGGGCAGTAAATGCTGGCCCAGCCAGCGACGCCCAAATCACATGAAAAAAATACTGTCAAGCATTGTTTGAAATTTTAACCAGGCAACTTGACTCTGGCTGTCCAGTAGCATCTGTGGAGAGAGAAACAAGGTTAACATATGGACTCAAAACATTAACTCTGTTTTTCTCGCCACAGATGCTGCTAAACCTGAGTTTTTCCAGCATTTTCCATTTTGGTTTCAGATTTCCAGCATCCGCAGTATTTTGATTTTATCTTATTTGACTCTGATTGTCTTTGATAGGCCCTATTTCAGCATCAAGTTTGCATGGTGAGCAAATGGTTCAGGCCCGATTTACAAGGTTGCCGAAAAGGCCAATTTTAAAGTGCACGGAACTGTAAGAATCCCAATGCGTTTACTGACCAGTGAAGGTAACCTGAAATAGGGAATATCAAAAACATCCTGCAGGATAATGGCTACCCTGATCCGATCATTTCCCACTGTATATCACGCAAACTGATGAAGGCCGTCACTTTCAGCCCTGAAAAGTGCCCGGTCTACCTCAGATTACCCCGGAAGGGCAAGGTATCTCAAAAATTTGAGCAACAGGGGAAGCTAGCTGTTTCACGCTGCTGCTATGCAGTGGCAACACGAGTGGTATTGGCCACTAACAGGATGCTGCTGTCAAGCCAAAAAGACATTCTGCCTGTCACACAAACGAGTAATGTGGTACATGAATTTCAGTGCCAGTCTGATGCTAGACATGTAGGCCGTACGTCTCAAAGGCTGGCGGATCGTATCAAATAGTATTTCCCAGCCACTGCTCGGAATGGGCAAGGTACAGACCATACCCAACCAGCCCGTGCTCGCTAATCTCAAAACACAGTGTCCAACATGAGACGTGATTCTGCAACTGGATAACATTTGATAAATAATCCTCACTGTGCTAAGGATTGCGCTGACAATCAATTTTAGATTGTCAGTTGGGCTCACAGTGTGGGACATTTATGTGTACTGGCAGCTGCATATATGAATACACAGGGCCCTGTTCTTTGCAGGCAGGAGGAACACGGACACACACTGCACCTGTTTCAAACTAAACAGAATAGGTGGTTCATTCTCCAATGGAATGTCTTGACCAGGGTCAAGCTGCCTGGTTTAAATTTCAAACAATGCTTGGCAGTTAACTGTCAGTTTCCATCAACTGGTGCACTCACCATGGCAAGACCTCTATGAATCAGAGTCCACGTCCCAATCATTAAGCACTCTCTTTGCATACATGTATAAACATGTTGTTTCCCCTGACATTGGTATTTTCTTGTGAATTGTCCTGACGAGTGCAAGATGAAAAGCTTCAACAAAAAAAATGCCTCTTTTTTCAGCAATTTCTTTCTTTTTTGTCTTTCTCTTGAAGGAATCCATGATGTCGATGCGAGTTTAGCCAGGTGAGTAAAGGGAATGGCTGGGGCTGCGCGGTGGGGTGGGGGGGGGGGGGGGGTGGGGGGGGTGCAGAAGAGAGCACAGGGTAGGGGGCGCACAGTGATTTCGAGGGTTGGCAGGACGCAGGTGGTAGTATATCTCAGGAGTTGATGGTGGGTCATCCTCATCTCACGATTTAAATAGTGACCGGACCCGGATTCAAGGGGGAATGGGATTAAACTTTGCCAATGGTGCCAAACGAGGAACCACTGCAGTCCGTGAGAAAGAACGGGGAGCGCTGGAAGAGAGCCCAGAGAGTTTAGCAAAGTGGACAGGCAGGCGGCAGTCGCAGTTCAATGGAGAGAATTGCAAAGTCGTACATTTGGAAGGGGCTAAAGGCCAGTGGAGGGAAGTGTACTCTTACTGGGTGTTACTGGCAATGCTGGCATTTATTACCCAGCCCTAGTTACACTGAGGTGGTGGTGGTCGGCCTTATCCCTGAGACAGGTCAGTGCTTTTCTGGGCCACTTCAGAGGGCAGCCAGCCTCGAAGGCTTGCGACGGGAGTCACGTGTGGGCCAGACCGGGAAACAGCAGCATGTTTACTTCCCCAGTGGCAAATTAACAAACCAGGTCGGTGGAGGGGGGGGGGGGGGTGGGAGGGCTTTTCACAACCACCAGGCAGCCTCACAGTCACCCCGACTGAGGTCAGGTTTTAATTTCCAGATTTTTCTCCGATATAAATTCTCAAAGTGTCGAGTTAAATCCTCCGAATTATTAGTCCATTAACAGTAGCATGACCACATGTAAGATTCTGAGGATGTTGAGAGGATGGTTCGAGAGGAAAGGGGGTACAGTTTCAAGCCGGAGGTGAGGAGGAATTTCTCCCCTCAGAGGGTCGACAGTCTGCGGAGTTCTCATCCCCAGCGAGCAGTGGAGGCTGGGTCACTGAATATATTCGAGGCTGAGTTCGACAGATTTTTAATTGACAAAAGGAGTCAAAGGGTTACTGGGGGACAGGCAGGAAAGTGGAGTTATGGTCACAACCAGATCAAGCACGGTCTTATTCAACATACACATGAATTAGCAGCAGGAGTAGGCCAGAGGCAGTGGAGGCTGGGGTCACTGAATATATTCGAGGCTGAGTTAGGCAGGTTTTTGATCGACAAGGGGGTCAAGGGATATTGGGGGGAGGGTGGGGGCAGCCAACAAAATTGAGTTAAGGCCATGTTGTTGAATATTGAAGCAGGCCCGAGGGGCCGAATGGCCTATCCCGGGTCCTAATTCGCGTCTTCTTCGCAAGAGGACAAGGGCACCAACTGGGAAACGGCAAGTTCAAGACTGACAACAGGGGGCCCTTCACACAAGGAGTGAACAACACGGATTGGCCCCTGGGAGGCAAGTGGAGGCAGGAACTCCGTAGTTCATCATAGGTTTCAATGGGAGATGGGCTGAATGGCCTCCCTTGGCCCTTTGTGATGCCATTAAATGGATACATCTAACACTACCAGTTCAACAAGATGGTTGCTCCCTCGCCTCATGCATTCCTACATTATCTCAAGTCACCGATAGATCCAGACCATTCCTCAAAGATTAGTGTGTCCCTTCCACCCCAAAGTACACGTAGGTTTCCCTTATCCAATAACATCCCATTATCAGATGCCATCAATGCTTTACCGGGCATGTCGTGTTAACAGAGCGAGGCTCTCACAGAGACTATGCTGCTGGGCTCGTGGTGTTACCTTCTCAGCCTCAGGTAGGCAGTCGAGCAGAGCCACTGTGTTAGCGGGACTTTGACTGGCATCTGGTACGCCCATAGTCATCTTCAAGGGCCACTTGGCCATGGCCTCCAGCACCACTTCGTAGAGCATCTTTGTGATGAGGGGAGACGGGAGCTCCCGAAGGTAGTCCTTGAGGATGCCTGTGGCAGAGGAAGAGAGCGCGGAACAGGGATATAAATTCACCAGCTGAATAACGAGCACGATGGCAGAAGCACCGTTCAGGGATTCGGCTCACTTGCACCCTTCCTCTTGCTCATGTTACTCCCCACGTTTCACAACCAGATCTAGGGCCACCTGGGGGCAGCGAGATGGTGGGACCAGGGAGACAGGCACGGACACACTGATGTGGAGGGGCAGAGCGGCATGGGGAGAGAGCTGGGAGACAGGGGGGAGGGGTGGGGGGGGTGGATGGGTGGGGTAGTGGGTGCCAAAAGATGCGGGCAGCTGGAGGTGGAGGGGGAACCAGCAGCAGGGATTGGGGGGGGGGGGGGGGGGGGAGATGGGAAGGGGGGGGGGGGGGCGGGGAGGGGAGAGACGGGATGGGGGGTGCAGGGGGAGACGGGATGGGGGGTAAGGAGAAGGGATGGGGGTAGGGAGACAGGATGGGGGGGGGTAGGGAGAAGGGATGGGGGGTAGGGAGAAGGATGGGGGGTAGGGAGACAGGATGGGGGTAGGGAGACGGGATGGGGGGTAGGGAGACAGGATGGGGGGTAGGGAGACAGGATGGGGGGTAGGGAGACGGGATGGGGGGTAGGGAGAAGGATGGGGGTAGGGAGACAGGATGGTGGGGGTAGGGAGACGGGATGGGGGGGGTAGGGAGACGGGATGGGGGGGGTAGGGAGACGGGATGGGGGGTAGGGAGACGGGATGGGGGGGTAGGGAGACGGGATGGGGGGGTAGGGAGACGGGATGGGGGGGTAGGGAGACGGGATGGGGGGGTAGGGAGACGGGATGGGGGTAGGGAGACGGGATGGGGGTAGGGAGACGGGATGGGGGGTAGGGAGACGGGATGGGGGGGTAGGGAGACGGGATGGGGGTAGGGAGACAGGATGGGGGTAGGGAGACAGGATGGTGGGGGTAGGGAGACAGGATGGGGGGGGTAGGGAGACGGGATGGGGGGGTAGGGAGACGGGATGGGGGGGTAGGGAGACGGGATGGGGGTAGGGAGACGGGATGGGGGTAGGGAGACGGGATGGGGGTAGGGAGACGGGATGGGGGTAGGGAGACGGGATGGGGGTAGGGAGACGGGATGGGGGGGGTAGGGAGATGTGATGTGGGGTAGGGAGATGTGATGTGGGGTAGGGAGACGGGATGGGGGTAGGGAGATGGGATGGGGGGGTAAGGAGACGGGATGGGGGGGTAGGGAGACGGGGATGGGGGGGGTAGGGAGATGGGATGGGGGGGGTAGGGAGACGGGATGGAGGGGGTAGGGAGATGGGATGGGGGGGTAGGGAGACGGGATGGGGGTGTAGGGAGACGGGATGGGGGGGTAGGGAGATGGGATGGGGGGGGTAGGGAGACGGGATGGGGGGTATTTCCTTTGATGGTTTTCTTCAAACTCAAACACAATCAGGAATAATGAATATAAACAGGTTCTGGAAGAGCTGCCATATCTTCAAGATCGAAGGTAGGTTCTAAGAGTTAAAACACTTTTATTTAAGCACTACCTTCTGATAGTATTGTGGAGCTGGATTAATAGTCGGTAAATGCACATGGACATGTTTTAATGTTTTATACAATCCTTAACCTTCGCTATAAATTTCCAAAGGGAAAATGTTTGCACTCCAATATTGTGGGTGGATTTTAATTATACGAAGGAAACACTTATCCACTTACACAGGAGCTACATTTCTCTGCAAATATCTTGTCTGGATGTTATCGTGAAGTGCTCCTGTCCTTCTGTCGGTCAGTCCATTGCATCTCCTGCCCCTAAACATAGCTCCGGCTTTGGAACTTGTGACCCGCAAGCACTGGGAGAGCAACTTTAACCACATGGAGTGCAGCGATTCAGATAGATGACCCACCCCTACCTTCTCAAGAGGCAACTGGGGATGGACAATAAATACTGGCCTTGCCGCCGTTTTGTGGGAATGAAAATTTCCAAAGCCTGTTCAGGGAAGATTCCTGTCTGTCTTTGGTGAAGAAATTCTACCTGGGTTCACCAGATTTAACCTATATCCTGGAAGAGGGTACCAGTCACTCGAGGCTAAGAGCAGCTGGATCACGCTGGGTGGCTGGTTGCCTTATGAGGGAAAGGTTGAGCAGGTTGGGCCTACACTCATTGGAGTTTAGAAGAATGAGAGGTGACCTTCTTGAAGCAGATAAGTTTCTGAGGAGGCTTGACAGGGTGAATGCTGGAGAGGATGTTTCCCCTTGTGGGGGAGTCGAGAACGAGGGGGCACAGTTAGGGAATAAGGGGTCTCCCACTTAAAATGGAAATGAAGAGGAATTTCGTCTCTCAGGGGGTGGTCGGTCAATGGAATTCTCTCCCCCAGCGAGCAAGGGAGGCTGAGTCATTGAATATATTCAAGGCTGACTTAGAGAGGTTTGTGATTAGAAAGGGAGTTAAGGGTTATGGGGTGGGGGGGGGGGCAGAGAGAAAACTGGAGTTGTGACCATAATCAGGTCAGTCATGATCTTAGTAAATGGTGCAGCAGGCTCGATGGGCTGAATGGACTACTCCTGCGCCTATTTCTTATAATCCACGAACGCAGGAGCACCTAACAACCTGCGCTGAATCGGGGCAGTTACATACCCACTAGGAACTGGACTCAGACTGACAAACTCATTGCACACAGTCGCCCACAGGCCAGCAGGAACCTTTCATCGCAACTCAAACCCTGTTCCTCAGAGGAGGTTGCTCACCAGAGCCCACGCAGCTCCCCGGGAAACAGCTGGTTAAGGGGCTGGCTCTCCGCTTCCGGCACATAAAAGATTCTTAAAGTTCCCAAACAGGTCAGCTGGTCACTGCCGTCTCACTGAAAAGAGCACTCCAGTTTTCAAATGGAATCAAAGAAACTGGGTCAGCCAGAAAGGAGCAAATCTCAGAGGCACAGAGAGGTCTGGGTGAAAGGTAGGAGGATGAGGGAGCAGGGGCTGTCTGAAGAGAGGTGGGCTTCTAGCGAGAGGAGCGAGGGGGCAGTCAGGAGGAGCATGGGCGGGGCTGGTGGGAGGAGGAAAGACAGTTAAAGTTACAATTTCTAGAGCAGAGCAGGTTAAGGGGGAGTTTTAATCGAAGGGTTCCAAATTCTGTCAGATTTGATAGTGGTAAATCTGTTCAGTGATGGTGATTGGTGGGTGGTGGGGGGGTGGGGGGTGGTGGTGAGGGTGGTGCGGGGAGGGGTCTGGAGCCAGAGGGAATTGATTTTTTTTTTTAAAAATGAAAGGAGATAAGAGAAATATTTTTATGCAGCAAATTGTTGTGATCTATAGTGTGCAGCCTTAAAAGGAAGCAGATTCAATAGTAACTTTCTAAAGGAAACTGGATAAAGAATTGGAAAGGAGGAGTTTGCCTGGCTCTGTGGATAGAACCACAGGAGTGGGAACAATTCGGCAACTCTCTCAACGTGTCAGCAGAGACACATACAAACCCATTCAGCCCCTCGAGCCTGCTCTGCCTCCAATAAGGTCATGGAGGGTCTGTTTGTGTTTCGAATTCCGCATTGCTATCCACCTCCGATAACCTTTGATTCCTTCACCTGACAAGAATCTATCTACCTCTGCCTTAAAAATAATCAGTGACCCCACCTCCATCGCTTTTGGAGGCAGAGAATTCCAAAGTCACACCGCCCTCAGAGAAAAAAATTCTCCTCATCTCTGTCCTAAAAGGGCGACCCCTAATTTTAAAACAGTGCCCCCTAGTTCTGGACTCACCCACAAGAGGAAACATCCTTTTCACATCCATTTTGTTGAGACCATTCAGGATCTTATATACTTTAATAGTCACTGCTCACTCTTCTAAACTCCAGTGGAAACAAGCCCAGTCTGTCCAACCTTTCCTCATAAGACAGCCCACTCATTCCAGGTATCAATCTAGTAAACCTCCTCTGAACTGCCTCCTTAAATAAGGAGAACAAAACTGCACACAGTATTCGAGGTGCAATCTCACCAATGCCCTGTATAACTGAAGCATAACATCCTTACTTTTAAATTCAATTCCTCTCATAACATAGGTTAGCATTCCATTAGCTTTCTTGATTACCTGCTGTACCTGCATATTAACCTTTTATGACTCATGCACTAGAACACCCAGATCCCTCTGCACCTTGGAGTTCTGCAGCCGTTATTCGTTGAAATAATAACCCTTTTTATTCCTCCTGCCAAAGTGAACTTCACATTTTCCCACATTAAACTCCATTTGCCATATTATTGCCCACTCACTCAACCTATCTACATCCATCTCCAACCTCCTCATGTCATCTTCACGACAAACTTGCCTACCTACCTTTGTGCCATCTGAAAATTTAGCCACAATGCCTTCACTCCCCTCATCTAAATCATTGATATAAATTGTAAAAAGTTGAGGCCCCAGTACAGACCCCTGCAGGGCTCCACTCGTCACATCCTGCCAATCAGAATAAGACCCATTTATACATACTCTCTGTTTTCTGCTGGTTGGATAATCTTCTATCCATGATAATATGTTACCCCCTACACCATGAGATTTTATTTTCCACAATAACCTTTGATGTGGGACCTTATCAAATGCCTTCTGGAAATCCAAGTACAGTATGTCTAGAAGCTTCCCTTTAACCAATAAATTAGTTAAACATGATTTCCCTTTCACAAAACCATGCTAACTCTTCCCTATTACCTTGAGTTTTTCTAAGTGCCCAGCTATAACCTCCTTAATGATCAATTCCAACACTTTCCCCTCAGCAGACTTAAGCTAACTGGCCTATAGTTTAACTGGCTCTTATCTCCTTCCTTCTTGAATAGAGGGGTTATTTTTGCTACTTTCCAGTCTGATGAAACCTTTCCAGAATCTAGCGAATTTTGGAAACTTATCAACACATCTACTACCTCAATAGCCACCTCTTTTAAAACTCTAGGATGGAGTCCATCAGGACCCGGAGACTTGTCAGCCCACAGCTCCATCAGTTTGCTCAGTACTGCTTCCCTAGTGATTGTAATTTCACCAAGTTTTTCTCTCCCCTCCACCTCCTGATTTACAGCTATTACTGGAATGTTTTTGTAACCTCTATAGTGATGACAGCAGCAAAATATTTGCTCATTTAATCCACTATTTCCTTATTATCCACTATTAACCTCTTTTCCTTTTTAAATACCTGTAGAAACTCTTGCTATCCATTTCTATCTAGCTTCCTCTCACTCTAGTTTCTTTCTCCTGCTTACCCTTTTAGTCATTCTCTGCCGTTCTTTATATTCTGACCAAACATCTGACCTGCCACTTATCTTTGTGTAATTAAACGCTTTTTCCTTAAGTTTGATGCTTTCCTTAACTTTAGTTAACCACAGATGATGGGTTCCCCCCACCACCTTAGAATTTTTCTTTATAATAGGAATATACTTACTCTGAGTATTCTGAAATATCCCCTTAAATATCTGCCACTGCTTCTATGTTGATCTATCCCCTAGCCTGGTATCCCAGTTCACTTCAGCTAGCTCAGCTTTCATAGCCACATAATTGCTCTTAGTTAAGTTTAAAATACTAGTCTTAGACCCACTCCTCTCCCTCTCAAACTGGATGTAAAATTCAATCATATTGTGGTTGCTGGTACCCAGGGGTGCCTTTACTCTGAGGTCATTAGTTAGTCACATTACACAATCCCAAGTCTAATATAATCTGCTCTGTGCTTGGTTCCAGAATGTGCTGCTTTAAAGAATTATCTCAAAAGCATTCTATGAACTCCTTGTCCATGTGACTACTACCAATCTGATTTTTCCAGTTTATATGTAGATTAAAGTCACCCCATGATTATTGCTGCCCTTTCATTACAAGCACCCATCGACACGATGGGCTGAAGGGCCTGTGGGGATTCTATAAGGGTATCGCAGGCAGTGCGGCCAATCCAAGCTATGGCAAGACGGTGTGGAGCCGAGGACCATTGCCTGCTCCGTGGTGGGTCAGAGGTGACCCACCAGGGTCGGGGTCAAGGGGTCAAGGGTTTCCCCCTGCCAGGGTCAGAGGGCATTTCTGGTTGGTTGCTCACCTGTGATAACGTTGATGTCAGGGTAGATTTCCTCGGAGAGGTTCACAGAGGCGCTGTCGCGCTCAAAGGAGTCCCGCAGCTCTTTCTTCACAGCGGCTGAACCACAGAGACGGTAGAGGCCCACCGCCTTCACACCCCCATTCAACCAGACATACGAACGGCGCACAAGGGAAAAACAGAATACGTTTCAGTCAGGCTCCTGTAGCACAACAGCCAAACGCATTGGAGCTAAAGAGCAAAGCCCGAGAAACCTCCAGTTGATCCCAAGGGTGGGTCGTCAGGGTTTAAACCGTTCACCCAGGCGTGATTCCAATTCAGGGGCAAAGTGAAGGGGATTCGAGGAACACAGGGAGTCCAAACAACAGTCAAAATTCATCCTCTCAAACACCTTCAACACAATGTGAGGCTCTGCATTTACTGAGAGCTGCCCGCCCTCAGCATCACGTATCAAATACAAGTCATCGCTACGTAAATCTCCCAGAAAAACTGTACCTTCGGGGGAGAGTTAAAATCAGGAAATGCTGCCTGACCTGCTGAGTGTTTCCAGCATTTTCTGTTATTAATCCAGATTTACAGCATCTAAGGTATTTTGCTCAACTTATTCTTACAGCTTTATTCAGTGTTTATTCACAGTTAATGGTTTATTATATTTTAACAATAGAATTATTTATTTTTGAGTTTTGGTTCAACTCTGGGTCCTGGTGCTTTGTTGGTTAGAATGTAAGAGCTGCAGTGCTGCCACCTGCCCTTAGAGGGAGCTCTCACTAGCACAATCTCCACCAGATCACCAACCATCTCCGCCACCCCAGATGACTATCCCCTTTGCCCTGGCTCCAACACTCAGCCCCATCTCCCACTGCTTGGCTCTACCCCAATCCCCCAGCACCGAGAACCCACACTCCCGGGCCTCACCCCACCCCCACTGCCCTGGGCCCCAGGCACTGTACCCACTAGCCCAGCACAATCCCACACCCTTGATTCTCCAAATCACATCTTCCAGACCTTAGCAGGAAGCAGCCATGCACACCCCACCCCACCCAACCCCCAGAGCTCTCCTGCTCCCCAAATCCCCTCTGCCTCAGCCTCCCCCACCCCAGTAGGGCAGTCTCAGCAAACCCCCCCCCCCATCCCTCCCCAACACTGAAGGAAAATTCTGCTCCCACACCCACCCCCACCACGTCTCCATAATTCCCACCCTCACTGGGCACTCCTGCTTTACCAAGTCTTGGGAAAGCCCAGACCTTAACCCTCTATGCTCTTGGCCTTACCCCGTCTCTACCTACATGTTCTCCTCCTCTACTTCCCCCCACATCGTAATCCCGGACCTGGTCTTCAACAAACTCGGAATCCCTCCTTCACCGTCTCTGCCACATTCCTTCATCCCTTCATAATCCTCAAGTCCCATCTTTCGGACTGTGTTCTGGTTCCCTCCCGTCCCCCCCAGGATCCACCCTTCAGAGGAATGGGCCTTCTCAGCACCAGGGGACACTCCAGACTCACCTTTAGGCCCCGGTTCTCAATCTCGGAGACGCACTTCTGGATCAGCAGCGGGACAGGGGCTCCGGAATTCTCCCGCTCCACCAACTCGTCGAGCTCCATCCTGAAGACCCTGGGCTCCTGCTGATCCTCGGCACAGCACAGGGGGACTTCCCACAACTCCACCAGCGACACCTTCAGGTAGAGGACTCCGCGAGGTTCCAGCTTCATGGCGAGCTGGTGTGTGCGGGCACCTTAACGGGGGGGGGCACGAGACATATTAGTGGTGGGTAACCTGTTTCTGGTCAGTTTTCCGTATTCTGGAGAAAGAATGTGGCCGCGTGAAATATATCCAGGATTCTCGTACAGCTCAGCAACCAGCGATTCAACGCTCCCCAGTTTCCTTGGCTCTCAGGATCTGCGAGATGCTGGGGGAGGTCAAATTTATTGTCCACCTCTGACTTCCCTGAGGAAGGCAGGAACAGGTGGCCATTCAGCCCCTCAAGTCTGTCCCCCCCCCCCATTCAATTAGATCACCGTTGATCAGTACCTCAGCTCCATGAATCCGCTTTTGATCCCTATCGCTTGATATCCTTACTCAACAGGAGGGTTGGGGTGTGTGTGGGGTGGGGGGGAGGAGCGTGGAAGCTTCCCAAGGTTTCCTTTGGATTTCCTGATTTCTCTCCTGAATGAGCTGGCTCCAATTTTAAGGTTATTTCATCCTTGCTCCCGATTCCCTCACCAACGGAGATAATTTCTCCATGGACACCCCATACAATCCTTCTCACATTTTAAACACCTCAATCAGGTCACCCCTTCATCTTCGAAGAGGGGAATATTTACAATTTATTCTTCGGGTCTGCGGTAGCTACCAACTCGGGCCAAGTGGTTTCTGTTGCCAATGGGAGTGTTCGGAGTGTCCAACCTTTATAGGAATTGAATCGCTCCATCCCATATCCATTTGTATCATGATATAACCCTGGATGGAGGGGGTGCAGGGTGGGGGGCCCTGCCTAACACTAAAATACCCCCGGATCATGACCTGATTTATTGCCACATTTTATTTATTCATTCACAGGATGTGGGCATCGCTGGCTGGGCCAACATTTTTTGTCCATCCCTAATTGCCCCTTGAGAAGGTGGTGGTGAGCTGCCTTCTTGAACCGCTGCAGTCCATGTGGTGTAGGTACACCCACAGTGCTGTTAGGGAGGGAGTTGCAGGATTTTGACCCAGTGACAGTGAAGGAACGGCGATATATTTCCAACTCAGGATGGTGAGTGACTTGAAGGGGAACTTCCAGGTGCTGGTGTTCCCGTGAACTTGCTGCCCTTGTCCTTCTAGATGGTAGAGGTCACGGGTGTGGAAGGTGCTGTCTAAGGAGCCTTGGTGAGTTGTTACAATGCATCAGGGAGGTAGTAGCGATGTCACTGGACTAGTAATCCAGAGGCCCAGGCTAATGCTCTGCGGATATGGGTTCAAATCCCACCATGATAGCTGGTGGGAATTTAAGTCCAATTAATAAATCTGTCACTGAAAACTAGTCTCAGTAATGGTGACCATGAAACCATCATTGATTGTTGTAAAAACCCACCTGATTCATTAATCTCCTTTAGAGAAGGAAATCTACCATCCTTACCTGGTCAGGCCTACATGTGACTCCAGACCCACAGCAATGTGGTTGACCCTTAACTGCCCTTTGAAATGGACTAGCAAGCCCCTCAGTTGTGCTACGTAGCCCAAAATAAAGGAATGAAAGTAGACAGACCACCGGCATCTACCTAGGCACCAGAAACGACAATGGCAATCTCAGCCCTGTTGACCCTGCAGAGTCCTCCTTACTAACATCTGGGGGCTTGTGCCAAAATTGGGAGAGCTGTCTCACAGACCAGTCAAGCAACAGCCTGACATATTCATACTCACAGAATCATACCTTACAGATAATATCCCAGAAATCACCATCACCATCCCTGGGTATGTCCTGTCTCACTAGCAGGACAGGTCCAGCAGAGGTGGCAGCACAGTGGTATACAGTCGGGAGGGAGTTTCCCTGGGAGTCCTCAACATCGACTCCGGACCCCATGAAGTCTCATGATATCAGGTCAAACATGGGCAAGGAAACCTGATTACCACGTACCGCCCTTCCTCAGCTAATGAATCAGTGCTCCTCTATGTTGAACACCACTTGGAGGAAACACTGAGGCTGACGAGGGCACAGAATGTACTCTGGGTGGGGGACTTCAAGTCCATCACCATGAGTGACTCAGTAGCGCCACTACTGACCGAGCTGGCTGAGTCCTAAAGGACATAGCTGTTAGACTGGGACTGCGGCAGATGGTGAGGGAACCAAGAGGGAAAAACATACTTGATCTCATCCTCACCAACCTGCCTGGTCCAGATGCCTCTATCCATGACAGTATCAGTTGGAGTGACCACCGCACAGTCACTGTGGAGACAAAGTTCCATCTTCACATTGAGGATACCCTCCATCGTGTTGTGTGGCACTGTCACTGTGCTAAATGGGATAGATTTCTAACAGATCTAGCAACTCAAGACTGGGCATCCATGAGGTGCTGTGGGCCATCAGCAGCAGCAGAATTGTACTCAACCACAATCTGTAACATCACAGCCCGGCATATCCCCCACTCTACCATTACCATCAAGCCAGGGGATCAACCCTGGTCCAATGAAGAGTGCAGGAGCAGCACCAGGCATACCTAAAAATGAGGTGTCAACCTGCTGAAGCTACAAAACAGGACTACTTGTGTGACAAACAGCGTAAGCAGCAAGTAATAGACAGAGCATCCCCAACAATATTCAGCCAAAAGTGTGGGGTGGATGATCCAACTCGGCCTGCACCAGAGGTCCCCAGCATCACAGATGCCAGTCTTCAGCCAACTTGATTCACTCCAAGTGATATCAAGAAATGGCTGAAGGCACTGGACACTCCAAAGGCTTTGGGTCCTGAGAACATTCCGGCAATAGTGCTGAAGACTTGAGCTCCAGAACTTGCTGCGCCCCTAGCCAAGCTGTTACATTACAGCTACAACACTGGCATCTACCCGGCTATGTGGAAAATTGCCCAGGTATGTCCTGTGCACAAAAAGCAGGACAAATCCAACCCGGCCAATTATCACCCCATCAGTCTACTCTCCATCATCAGTAAAGTGATAGAAGGAGTCATCAACAGTGCTGGTAAGCGGCACTTGCTCAGAAATAACCTGATTGCTGATGCTCAGTTTGGGTTCCACCAGGGCCACTCAGCTCCTGACCTCATTACAGCCTTGGCTCAAACATGGATAAAAGAGCTGAACTCCCAAGGTGAGGTGAGTGACTGCCCTTGACATCAAGGCGGCACTTGACCAAGTGTGGCATCAAGCAGCCCGAGCAAAACTGGAGTCAATGGGAATCGGGGGGAAAACTCTCCACTGGTTGCAGTCATACCTAGCACAAAGGAAGATGGTTGTTGGGGAGCAATCATCTCAGTCCCAGGATATCACTGCAGGAGTTCCTTAGGGTAGTGTCCTAGACCCAACCATTTTCAGCTGCTTCATCAATGACCTTCTTTCCATCATAAGGTCAGGAGTGGGGATGCTCGCTGATGATTGCACAATGTTCAGCACCATTCACGCCTCCCCAGATACTGAAACAGTCCGTACCTACATGCAGCAAGAGTGGGCAATGACCATTTTGAATGAGAGAGTCTAATCATCAGTCCTTGACAATCAATGGCATTACCATCGCTGAATTATCAACATCCTGGGGGTTTACCATTGACCAGAAACTGAACTGGACTAGCCATATAAATATTGTGGCTACAAGAGCAGGGCAGGGGCTGGGAATTCTGCAATGAGTAACTCACCTCCTGACTCCTGCAGCCTGTCCACCACCGACAAGGCACCAGTCAGGAGTGTGATGGAATACTCTCCACTTGCCTGGGTGAGTGCAGCTCCCACAACACTCAAGAAGCTTGACACCGTCCAGGACAAAGCAGCCCCACTTGATTGGCACCCCATCCACCAACTTCAACATTTACTCCCTCCACCACCGAATCACAGTAGCAGCAGTGTGTACCATCTACAAAATACACTACAGCAACTCACTAAGGCTCCTTCAACAGCACCTTCCAAACCACGACCACTACCATCTAGAAGGACAAGACAGCAGACACATGGGAACACCACCACCTGGAGGTTCCCCTCCAAGTCACACACCATCCTGGCTTGGAAATATATCGCCGTTCCTTCACTGTCGCAGGGTCAAAATCCTGGAGCTCCCTCCCTAACAGCACTGTGGGTGTACCTACACCACATGGACTGCAGCGGTTCAAGAAGACAGCTCACCACCATCTCCTGAAGGACAATTAGGGATGAACAATAAATGCCGGCCCAGCCAGCGACACCCACATCCTGTGAGAGAATGAATAAAAAAACCTTGCAGATGGTATACACTGTTGCCACCAATCGCTGGTGATGGAGGGAGCGGTGGTGGATGGGGTTCCGATCAAGCAGGGCTGCTTTGTCCTTTCTCCTTTATACCATGTGCAGATGCAGGGAAAAAAAACTGGAATATAAAGCTCATCTGATCAATGGTGATCATGAAACTATCATCGATTGTTGTAAAAACCCATCTGGTTCACTAATGTCCTTTAGGGAAGGAAATCTGCCTCCCTTACCCGGTCTGGCCTACATGTGACTCCAGACCCACAGCAATGTGGTTGACTCTTAACTGCCCTCTGAAATGATGTGGCAAGCCACTCAGTTCAAGGGCAATTAGGGATGGGCAACAAATGCTGGCCTTGCCAGCGATGCCCATGTCCCTAAAAAGAATAAAGGGAAAAAAACATGTTTCCATGATCTCCCCTACAGGCAGACAATTGAGGCCAAACTGGCTGCAAATCTTTCAATCATGGCTCGGTAGGCAGCACCTCGCGTCTCTGAAAGTGGTTCAAGTGCCCACTCGGGAGACTTCAGCACGTGACTGCAGCGCGGTACCGAGGGAGTCTGCCTTCTCAAGTGAAGGTGAAAGATCCCACGGCACTGTTTTAAGGAAGAGTAGGGGAGTTCTCCCTGGGCATCCTGACCAATGCTTATCCCTCAATCAAGAAAAAAAAAATCAGAAAAACACCTAATCTGGGCATTGCTGTTCATGGGATCCTGCTGTGCGCAAATTGGCGGCTTAGCACCGTACAGGGTAACCGTGACTGAACTTCAAAAGACAATTCGATAGCTGCAAAGTTGCCTGGGATAACCTGAGGCGATAGGAATACAGATTTTTCTTTTATGTTACTTGGTATTCCCATGTCATCCAATAAGATGACACAGACCCAGATGTCCATGGCATTCCTAGTTAAGGTCAGTTGGGTTAAGGCCCTCTGGGGTGGGGGTCGTGCTGCACGTGCTCAGTGCCACATGGAAGTACCTCGGCGGGTTTGTAGCTGTTTCTGAAGATTTCGGGAGATCAGGGCTGTGGAAGCAGGGCCCAACTCCCCTTGGTCAGCGCTGACTCCTGGCCAGGCGCAGAATAAAGCTCCCTCCAGCCGGATCCAGAGAGGAGCAACCAGCCCCTGCCAACCTGGGCCACCCACCCCGGCTTGCAGCACACACGCAGTCTCCACTTCACCCGACACCCAAACGCTGGGAACGAAAACGACAAGGGCGCTATAATTCCAGGAAGGTTTGATCCATCGGTCCGGTATTCATTTGGGATTGAGCCGCAAACTCGTTCCGTGCAGGGATTGCGCACCCCTCCCCCCGCCCCCAACACAGGGGCAAGATATCTGTGCATTCTCGGGGGTGGGGGGGCGGGGGAAAGAGCCGGCCAGAAAAAAATGTGCTCCAGGCAACATAAAAATGAGTGCGACCATCAAGCATCTTTCTCCTGAGCACCAATGGCCAGGCTGAATATTTAACCCGCATTCAAGGAAGCATTCTCAAACCTTTGACAGTATAATAAAATAGACTGGAGACCTCTCTGGGCTGGATTTATTTTTTTTCTTCTGTGTTTGTGTGTATGTGGTCACATTCCCAGAACTGAATGTGCTCTGTTGACGCTCACAATTCCACCCATTGACTGTGGGCTGCTTTCAATTAGACACTTCCTCCTAGTTGTGCCGAAGTTGGTGCTTGCTACATAAAGCGGATGCCAACGCGAGCTGTCCAATGACGGGTTTGGTTCCGACACCCACAGCACCAATTCCCTGGACAGAGGAGAGCAGGGGTTGGAGATCGGGTTGGGGGGCGGGGGGGGGGTGCGCGGGTAGGCGGCGAAGAGGTCGATCCCTTCCTAATCCCTTACTTGCAGACATTTCTGTCGGCCATCCTTCCCAGCTCTGTGACGGAGAGTGACATGAGTCTCACTCTTGCCAGGGCACCTCCTGAGGCTGCTCCTGCGGCCCAGCTTCCAACACGTGGGCCTGGCTGAGCCTGGACCTCATGCTGGAAGGTTGGCAGGCTTGGATGATGGATGGCTGGGTTGAGACAGCCCAAATCCTGAAAGATTTCTAACAGATGTCGAACTCGAGGCTTTGCCAAAAGATGCCCTCATTTGCTCCAGTGAGTCTTTATATGGATTATATCAAAAAAACACAAGAGGCCTGCTGAACGTTCACCCCTTTCCTTCACCACCCCTCCTGCAACAACTCCATACAAATGTAACATATATAGGCACTAAAAGATCCACTAATCAGCATTAACTAACTTCTCAATACCTACAGGAGGAACAAACACATACCATCTATCAATCTCCACGCTGAAGTCTCACTGGCGCAGAAGCCCATACAAAGACACTCTCAAAACTTGGCAGCACATTAAAGATAGTCATTTGGAGGCAATACTTGCAACTCCAGAGTCTGCTCATGGCTTTCCTAACGCCTATTTTCAGAACTTTTTTCAACATTTCAGTTAGATTCCAGGCTGTTAATCTCACGGGTCATCCAACAAAGTAAATTCACTCCATAAATCTGTCAAACTGGGTACCCAAGAGGTGCTGTGAGCCATTAGCAGCAGCAGAACTGAATTAAACGACAGCCTGTTACCTCGCGGCCCGATATATCCTTCACACCATTACTATCAAGCCAGGGGTTCAACCCTGGTTCAATGAGGGTGCAGGAGGGCATGGCAGGAGCAGCACCAGGCATACCTCAAAACGAGGTGCCAACCTGGTGAAGCGACACAGGGTTACCTGCCTGCCAGAAAGCGAAGGAAAGCAGCATGCAATAGAGAGCGCTAAGCAATCCCACAGCTAATGACGGATCAGATCTAAGCTCTGCAGTCCTGCCACATCCAGTTGAGAGTGGTGGTGGACAATTAAACAACTAACCAGAAAAGGAAGTTCCAAAAATATCCCCATCCTCAGTGATGGGAGAGCCCAGTGCGTCAGCGCATGAGACAAGGCTGAAGCATTTGCAACCATCTTTAGTCAGGAGTGCTGAGTGGATGATCCATCTCGGCCTCCTCCGGAGGTCCCCAGCATCACCAGTCTTCAGCCAATTCAATTCACACCACGTGATATCAAGAAAGAGCTGAAGGCACTGGATAGTGCAGAGACTATGGGACCCTGATATCATTCCAGCAATTGTACTGAAGACTTGTGCTCCAGGACTAGCTACGCCTTAGCCAAGCTGTTCCAGTACTGTGACAACGCTGGCGTCTACTCGGCTATGTGGAAAATTGCCCAGGTATGTCCTGTCCAAAAAAAGCAGGACAAATCCAACCTGGCCAATTAACACCCCATCAGTCTATCTGAATCAAAAGGGGTTGTCGACAGCACTATCAAGTGGCACTTACACAAAAATAACCTGCTCACTGATGCTCAGTTTGGGTTCTGCTAAGGTCAATCAGCTCTTGACCAAACACAGGCTTGGCCCCACTTAATTGTCAAAAGAACTGAATTCCAGAGGTAAGGTGAGAGTGACTGCTCTTGACACCAAGACAGCATTCAACCGAGTGCAGCATTAAGGAACCCTAGAGTAAAATTAAAGTCAATGGGAATTCGGGGAAAACTCTCCGCTGGTTGGAGTCATACCTAGCCTGCTGCTTCATCCATGACCTTCATTCTATCATAAGGTCAGAAGTGGGGATGTTCGCTGATGATTGCACAACGTTCAGCACCACTCGTGACTCCTCAGATAATGAAGTAGGCCATGACCTGGGCTGACAAGTGGCAAGTAATATTCGCACCACACAAGTGCCAGGCAATGACCATGACCAACAACAGAGAATCTAACCATCGCCCCTTGACATTCAATGGCATTACCATCCCTGAATTCCCCACCATCAACATCTTGGGGTTACCATTAACCAGGAACTGAACTAGACTACCCATATAAACACTGTGGTTACAAGAGCAGGTCAGAGGCTGGGAATTCTGCAGCGAGTAACTCACCTGCCGACTCCCCAAAGGCTGTCCACCATCTCCAAGGCACAAATCAGGAGTGTGATAGAATATGCTCCAACAACACTCAAGAAGCTCGACGCCATCCAGGACAAAGCAGCCCACCTGATGAACATCCCATCCACCACCTTAAATGTTCATTCCCTCTACCACTGACGCACAATAGCAGCCGTGTGTACCATCCACAAGATGCACTGCAGGACCTCACCAAGGCTCCTTCGACAGCACCTTCCAAACATGCAACCCCTAGCACCCAGAAGGCCAAGGACAGCAGACACATGGGAACCCCACCACCTGGAAGTTCCCCTTCAAGCCAATCACCATCCTGACTTGGAAATATATCACCGTTCCTTCGCTGTCACTGGGTCAAAATCCTGGAACTCCTACCCTAACAGCACTATGGGTGTTTCTACATCACATGGACTGCAGCAGTTCAAGGTGGGGCTCACAACCACCTACTCAAGGGCAATTAGGGATGGGCAATAAATACTGTCTGAGCCAGTGACATTCACATTCCAAGAATTAATTTTAAAAGGTATCTAATCGTGAGAATACAGTCTGTAAATCACACATACTACCCATGGAGATTCCAGTCCACAAAAATACATACCCTCTGGGGATCAAATACTGATTGTGGGGTACTCCCCCCTCCCCCGCTATAAATACTGCTTGAGGACTACCCCCAAAAATACTGACTGGGGAATACCACCTATGAACAAAAAGTGCTGGAAAAACTCAACAGCTCTGACAGCATCTGTGGAGAGAAAGACAGAGTTAACGGTTCGAGTCCGTGTGACTCTTCATCAGAGTGCAAAGGCATACAGACTCGAAACTTTAACTCTGTTTCTCTCTCCACAGATGCTGTCAGACCTGCTGAGTTTTTTAAGCATTTTTATTTTTGTTTCAGATTTCCAGCATCCGCAGTATTTTGCCTTTATTTTAATATCCCTATAAATACTCGCTGGGAAGTACCTGCTAAAAATACTGACCGGGCAATATACACTATAAACACTCACTAGGGAATACCCCTATAAATACGAAGTGGGAATATCCTTATGATGATTGATTGGGGAATGCCTGCTATAAATACTGACTGGGGCATAACTCTATGAATATTGACTGTGGAATTGGAATACCGCAATAAAGACTGACTGGGGAATATCCCTATTAATACTGACCGGGGAATACCCTGACAAATATTCACTGAGGAATAGCCCTATGAATACTGACTGGGGAATAATGCTATAAATACTCACCATGGAATACTCTTATTAAAAATGACAGGGGGATACCCCTATAAATACTGACTGGGGAATACCAATATAAATACAGACTGGGGAAGATCTCTATAAATACTGACTGGGGAATACCCCTATAAATACTGACAGGGGCATGCCCCTATAGATACTGACAGGGGAATGCCCCTATAGGTACTGACTGGGAAATACCCCTATAGATACTGACTGGGGAATACACCGAGAGATACTGACTGGGGAATACCCCTATAGATACTGACAGGGGAATACCCCTATAGATACTCACTGGGGAATACCCCAATAGATACTGACTAGGGAATAACCCTATAGATACTGACTGGGGAGTAACACTATAGATATTGAATGGGGAATACACCTATAGATACTGACTGGGGAATACCCCTATAGATACTGCTTGGAGAATACTCTAATAAATACTCATTGGGGAACATCCCTGAAATTACTGACTGGGGAATACCTATATAAATAATGACTGGGGAATACCCATATAAATACTGATTGGGGAATACCCCTATAAATACTAACTGGGGAATACCCCTATAAATACTGACTGGGGAACACCCTTATAAATACTGACTGGGGAATAGCCTTATAAATACTGACTGGGAAATAGCCCTATAAATACTGACTGGTGAATACCCCTGTAAATACTGACTGGGAAATAGCCTTATAAATACTGACTGGGGAATAGCCCTATAAATACTGACTGGGGAATAGCCTTATAAATACTGACTGGGGAATACCCCTATAAATACTGACTGGGGAATACCCCTATAAATACTGACTGGGAAATAGTCCTATAAATACTGACTGGGGAATGGCCCTATAAATACTGACTGGGGAATAGCACTATAAATACAGACTGGGGAATAGCCCTATAAATACTGACTGGGGAATACCCCTGTAAATACTGACTGGGAAATAGCCTTATAAATACTGACTGGGGAATAGCCCTATAAATACTGACTGGGGAATAGCCCTATAAATACTGACTGGGAAATAGCCTTATAAATACTGACTGGGGAATAGCCCTATAAATACTGACTGGGGAATAGCCCTATAAATACTGACTGGGATATACCGCTATATATACTGACTGGGGAATACCCCTATAAATACTGACTGGGGAATAGACTTATAAATACTGACTGGGGAATAGCCCTATAAATACTGACTGGGAAATACGCCTATAAATACTGACTGGGGAGTACCCCTATAAATACTGACTGGGGAGTATCCCTATAAATACTGACTGGGGAGTACCCCTATAAATACTGACTGGGGAGTAGCCCTATGAATACTGACTGGGGAATAGCCCTATAAATACTGACTGGGAAATACCCCTATAAATACTGACCGGGAAATAGCCCTATAAATACTGACTGGGGAATAGTCCTATAAATAAAGAATGGGAAATGCCCCTATAAATACAAACTGCGAAATAGCCCTATAAATACTGAATGGGGAATACCTGTATAAATACTGACTGTGGAATACCCATATAAATACTCATTGGGGGACATCCATGAAATTATTGGCAGGGGAATACCCCTATAAATACTGACTGGGAAATAGCCCCTTATATATACTGACTGGGGAATAGTCCTATAAATAATGACTGGGAAATACCCCTATAAATACTGACTGGGAAATAGCCCTATAAATACTGACTGGGGAATACTCCTATAAATACTGACTGGGGAATAGCCCTATAAATACTGACTGGGGAATACCCCTATAAATACTGACTGGGGAATACCCCTATAAATAATGACTGGGGAGTACCCCTATAAATACTGACTGGGGAAAACCCCTATAAATAATGACTGGGGAATACCCCAATGAAAACTGACTGGGGAATACCCCTATAAATACTGACTGGGGAATACCCCTATAAATACTGACTGGGGAATACCCCTATAAATACTGACTGGGGAATATCCCTATAAATAATGACTGGGGAATACCACTATAAATGCTGACTGGGGAATACCCCTATAAATAATGACTGGGGAATACCCCGATGAATACTGACTGGGGAATAACCCTATAAATACTGACTGGGGAATACCCCTATAAATAATGACTGGGGAATACCCCTATAAAAACTGACTGGGGAATAGCCCTATAAATACTGACTGGGGAATAGCCCTATAAATACTGACTGGGGAATACCCCTATAAATACTGACTGGGGAATACCCCTATAAATAATGACTGGGGAATACCCCTATAAATAATGACTGGGGAATGCCCCTATAAATACTGACTGGGGAATACCCCTATAAATACTGACTGGGGAATACCCCTATAAATACCGACTGGGAAATAGCCCTATAAATACTGAATGGGAATACCTGTATAAATACTGACTGTGGAATACCCATATAAATACTCATTGGGGGACATCCATGAAATTATTGGCAGGGGAATACCCCTATAAATACTGACTGGGAAATAGCCCCTTATATATACTGACTGGGGAATAGTCCTATAAATAATGACTGGGAAATACCCCTATAAATACTGACTGGGAAATAGCCCTATAAATACTGACTGGGGAATACTCCTATAAATACTGACTGGGGAATAGCCCTATAAATACTGACTGGGGAATACCCCTATAAATAGTGACTGGGGAATACCCCTATAAATAATGACTGGGGAGTACCCCTATAAATACTGACTGGGGAAAACCCCTATAAATAATGACTGGGGAATACTCCAATGAAAACTGACTGGGGAATACCCCTATAAATACTGACTGGGGAATACCCCTATAAATAATGACTGGGGAATACCCCAATGAAAACTGACTGGGGAATACCCCTATAAATACTGACTGGGGAATACCCCTATAAATACTGACTGGGGAATACCCCTATAAATAATGACTGGGGAATACCCCGATGAATACTGACTGGGGAATAACTCTATAAATACTGACTGGGGAATACCCCTATAAATAATGACTGGGGAATACCCCTATAAAAACTGACTGGGGAATAGCCCTGTAAATACTGCCTGGGGAATAGCCCTATAAATACTGACTGGGGAATACCCCTATAAATACTGACTGGGGAATACCCCTATAAATAATGACTGGGGAATACCCCTATAAATACTGACTGGGGAATACCCCCATAAATACTGACTGGGGAATACCCCTATAAATACCGACTGGGAAATAGCCCTATAAATACTGACTGGGGAATAGCCCTATAAATACTGACTGGCGAATAGCCTTATAAATACTGACTGGGGAATACCCCTATAAATACTGACTGGGGAATACCCCTCTAAATACTGACTGGGGAATACCCCTATAAATACTGACTGGGGAATACCCCTATAAATACTGAATGGGGTATCCCCCTATAAATTGTGACTGGGGAATCCCCCTATAAATACAGACTGGAGAAGAGCCCTATATATACTGACTGGGTAATACCCCTATAAATACTGACTGGGGAATACCCCTATAAATACTGACTGGGGAATACCCCTATAAATACTGACTGGGAAATACGCCGATAAATACTGACTGGGGAGTACCCCTATAAATACTGACTGGGGAGTACCCCTATAAATACTGACTGGGGAGTACCCCTATGAATACTGACTGGGGAATAGCCCTATAAATACTGACTGGGAAATACCCCTGTAAATACTGACTGCAAAATAGCCCTATAAATACTGACTGGGGAATAGTCCTATAAATAATGACTGGGAAATACCCCTATAAATACTGACCGGGAAATAGCCCTATAAATACTGACTGGGGAATAGTCCTATAAATAAAGACTGGGAAATGCCCCTATAAATACAAACTGCGAAATAGCCCTATAAATACTGAATGGGGAATACCTGTATAAATACTGACTGTGGAATACCCATATAAATACTCATTGGGGGACATCCATGAAATTATTGGCAGGGGAATACCCCTATAAATACTGACTGGGAAATAGCCCCTTATATATACTGACTGAGGAATAGTCCTATAAATAATGACTGGGAAATAACCCTATAAATACTGACTGGGAAATAGCCCTATAAATACTGACTGGAGAATACTCCTATAAATACTGACTGGGGAATAGCCCCTTATATATACTGACTGGGGAATAGTCCTATAAACAATGACTGGGAAAAATCCCTATAAATACTGACTGGGAAATAGCCCTATAAATACTGACTGGGGAATACTCCTATAAATACTGACTGGGGAATAGCCCTATAAATACTGACTGGGGAATACCCCTATAAATACTGACTGGGGAATACCCCTATAAATAATGACTGGGGAGTACCCCTATAAATACTGACTGGGGAAAACCCCTATAAATAATAACTGGGGAATACCCCAATGAAAACTGACTGGGGAATACCCCTATAAATACTGACTGGGGAATACCCCTATAAATACTGACTGGGGAATACTCCTATAAATACTGACTGGGGAATATCCCTATAAATAATGACTGGGGAATACCACTATAAATGCTGACTGAGGAATACCCCTATAAATAATGACTGGGGAATACCCCGATGAATACTGACTGGGGAATAACCCTATAAATACTGACTGGGGAATACCCCTATAAATAATGACTGGGGAATACCCCTATAAATACTGACTGGGGAATAGCCCTATAAATACAGACTGGGGAATAGCCCTATAAATACTGACTGGGGAATACCCCTATAAATACTGACTGGGGAATACCCCTATAAATAATGACTGGGGAATACCCCAATGAATACTGACTGGGGAATACCCCTATAAATAATGACTGGGGAATACCCCTATAAATACCGACTGGGAAATAGCCCTATAAATACTGACTGGGGAATAGCCCTATAAATACTGACTGGCGAATACCCCTATAAATACTGACTGGGGAATACCCCTATAAATACTGACTGGGGAATACCCCTATAAATACTGACTGGGGAATACCCCTATAAATACTGAATGGGGTATCCCCCTATAAATTGTGACTGGGGAGTCCCCCTATAAATACAGACTGGGGAAGAGCCCTATATATACTGACTGGGTAAAACCCCTATAAATACTGACTGGGGAATACCCCTATAAATACTGACTGGGGAATACCCCTATAAATACTGACTGGGGAATATCCCTATAAATACTGACTGGGGAATACCCCTATAAATTGTGACTGGGGAAGCCCCCTATAAATACTAAGTGGGGAATAGCCATATAAATACTGACTGGGGAAAAGCCCTATAAATACTGACTGGGGAATCCCCCTATAAATAATGACTTGGGAATACCCCTATAAACACTGACTGGGGAAAACACCTATAAATACTGACTGGGGAATACCACAATAAATACTGACTGGGGAATAACCCTATAAATACTGACTGGGGAATAGCCCTATAAATACTGACTGGGGAAAACACCTATAAATACTGACTGGGGAAAACACCTATAAATACTGACTGGTAAATAACCCTATAAATACTGACTGGGGAAAACGCCTATAGAAACTGACTAGGAAATACCCATATTAATACTTACTGGGGAATAGCCTAATAAATAAAGACTGGGGAATAAGCCTATAAATAATGACTGGGGAATAGGCCTATAAATACTGACTGGGGAATAGTCCTATAGATACTGACTGGGGAATACCCCTATAAATACTGACTGGGGATTAGCCTTATAAATAGTGACTGGGGAATAGCCCTATAAATACTGACTGGGGAATAGCCCTATAAATACTGACTGGGAAATATGCCTATAAATACTGACTGGGGAATAGCCTTATAAATACTGACTGGGGAAGAGCCCTATAAATACTGACTGGGAAAAAGCCCTATAAATACTGACTGGGGAATACCCCGATAAATACTGACTGGGGAATACCCCAATAAATACTGACTGGGGAATACCCCAATAAATACTGACTGGGGTATACCCCTATAAATACTGACTGGGAAATACCCCTATCAATACTGACTGGGAAATACACCTATAAATACTGACTGGGAATACCACAATAAATACTGACTGGGGAATAACCCAATAAATACTGACTGGGGAATAGCCCTATAAATACTGACTGGGGAATACCCGTATAAATACTGACTGGGGAATACCACTATAAATACTGATTGGGGAACATCCCTGAAATTACTGACTGGATAATAGCCCTTTAAATACCGACTGGGAAATAGCCCTATAAATACGGACTGGGGAATAGCCCTATAAACACTGAATGCGAAATACCCCTTCAAATGCTGACTGGGGAATAGCCCTATAAATAATGACTGGGGAATAGCCCTATAAATACTGACCGGGGAATAGGCCTATAAATTGTGACTGGGGAATAGCCCTATAAATTGTGACTGGGAAATAGCCCTATAAATACTGACTGGGGAATACCCCTATAAATACAGACTGGGGAATAGCCCTCTAAATACTGACTGGGGAATAGCCCTCTAAATACTGATTGGGGAATACCCCTATAAATACTGACTGGGGAATACCCTTATAAATACTGACTGGGGAATACCCCATAAATACTGACTGGGGAATACCCCTATAAATACTGACTGGGGTATACCCCTATAAATACTGACTGGGAAATAGCCCTCTAAATACTGATTGGGGAATACCCCAATAAATACTGACTGGGGTATACCCCTATAAATACTGACTGGGAAATACCCCTATCAATACTGACTGGGAAATACACCAAAAATACTGACTGGGAATACCACAATAAATACTGACTGGGGAATAACCCAATAAATACTGACTGGGGAATAGCCCTATAAATACTGACTGGGGAATACCCGTATAAATACTGACTGGGGCATACCGCTATAATTACTGACTGGGGAATACCCCTATAAATACCGACTGCGGAAAGCACCTATGAATACTGACTGGGGAATAGCCCTATAAATACTGATTGGGGAATAGCCCTATAAATAGTGATTGGGGAATACCCTTATAAATACTGACTGGGGATTAGCCTTATAAATACTGACTTGGGAATAGCCTTATAAATACTGACTAGGGAAAAGTCCTATAAATACTGACTCGGGAATACCCCTATAAATACTGAATGGGGAAGACCCCTATAAATAGTGACTGGGGAAGACCCCTATAAATACTGTCTGGGGATGCCCCTATAAATACTGAATGGGGAAGACCACTATAAATACTGACTGCGAATGCCCCTATAAATACTGACTGCGGAATACCCCTACAAATACTGACTGGGGAATACCCTTATAAATACTGACTGGGGAATACTCCTATAAATACTGACAGGGGAATACCCCTATAAATACTGACTGGGGAATACCCCTATAAATACTGACGAGGGAAAACCCCTATAAATACTGACTGGGGAATACCCCAATAAATACTGACTGGGGAATACACCTTTAGATACTGACTGGGGAATAACCCTACTTATAATGACGGGGGAATACCCCTATAAATACTGAATTGTGAATACCCCTATAAATACTCACTGGGAAACATCCCTGAAAATACTGACTGGGGAATAGCCCTAAAAATACTGAGTGGTGAATAGCCCTATAAATGCTGACTGGGAAATAGCCCTATAAATACTGACTGGGGAATAGCCCTATAAATACTGACATGGGAATACCCCTATAAATACTGACTGGGTAATGCCCCTATAAATACTGACTGTGCACTAGACCTATAAATACTGACTGGGGAATAGCCCTATAAATACTGACTGGGAAATAGCCCTATAAATACTGACTGGGGAATACCCCTATAAATACTGACTGGGGAATAGCCCTATAAATACTGACTGGAAAATAGCCCTTTAAATTGTGACTGGGGAAAAGCCCTATAAATTGTGACTGGGGAATAGCGCTATAGATACTGACAGGGAAATAGGCCTATAAATACTGACTGGGGAATACCCCTATAAATACTGACTGGGGAATACCCCTATAAATACTGACTATGAAATAGCCCTATAAATACTGACTGGGGAATAACCCTATAAATGCTGACTGGGGAATAGCCCTATAAATGCTGACTGCGAAATAGCCCTATAAATACAGACTGGGGAATACCCCTATAAATAAAGACTGGGGAATACCACTATAAATACTGACTGGGGAATATCCCTATAGATACTGACTGGGGAATACCCCTATAAATACTGACTGGGCACTAGACCTATAAATACTGACTGGGGAATAGCCCTATAAATAATGACTGGGGAATAGCCCTACAAATAATGACGGGGGAATACCCCTATAAGTACTGACTGGGGAATGACCCTATAAATACTGACTGGGGAATACCCCTATAAATACTGACTGGGGAATAGCCCTATAAATACTGACTGGGGAATACGCCTATAAATACTGACTGGGGAATACGCCTATAAATACTGACTGGGGAATACCCCTATAAATACTGACAGGGGAATACCCGTATTAATACTGACTGGGGAATACCCTTATAGATACTGAGTGGGGAATACCCCTATAAATACTGACAGGGGAATACCCCTATAAATACTGACTGGGGAATACCCCTATAAATACTGACGAGGGAAAACCCCTATAAATACTGACTGGGGAATACCCCAATAAATACTGACTGGGGAATACCCCTTTAGATACTGACTGGGGAATACCCCTACTTATAATGACGGGGCATTACCACTATAAATACTGAATTGTGAATACCCCTATATATACTCACTGGGAAACATCCCTGAAAATACTGACTGGGGAATAGCCCTAAAAATACTGAATGGTGAATAGCCCTATAAAGGCTGACTGGGAAATAGCCCTATAAATACTGACTGGGGAATAGCCCTATAAATACTGACTGGAGAATAGCCCTATAAATACTGACTGGGGAATACCCCTATAAATACTGACTGGGTAATACCCCTATAAATACTGACTGGGTAATACCCTTATAAATACTGACTGGGCACTAGACCTATAAATACTGCCTGGGGAATAGCCCTATAAATACTGATTTGGGAATAGCCCTATAAATATGACTGGGGAATAGCCCTATGAATGCTGCCTGGGGAATACCCCTATAAATACTGACTGGGGAATAGCCCTATAAATACTGACACGGTAATAGCCCTATAAATACTGACTGGGGAATAGCACTATAAATACTGACTGGGGAATAGCCCTATAAATAAAGACAGGGGAATAGCCCTATAAATACTGACTGAGAAATACCCCTATAAATACTGACTGGGAAATACCCATATAAATACTGACTGGGGAATAGCACTATAAATACTCATTGGGGAACATCCCTGAAATTACTGACAGGGGAATAGCCCTATGAATACCGACTGGGAAATAGCCCTATAAATACTGACTGGGGAATAGCCCTATAAATACAGACTGCGAAATAGCCCTATAAATAATGACAGGGGAATACCCCTATAAATACTGACTGGGGAATAGCCCTATCAATACTGACCGGGGAATAGCCCTATCAATACTGACTGGGGAAGTCCCTTATAAATACGGACTGGGGAAGACCCTTATAAATACGGACTGGGGAAGACCCTTATAAATACGGACAGGGGAAGACCCCTATAAATACTGACTGGGCAAGACCCTTATAAGTACTGACTGGGGAATACCCCTATAAATACTGACTGGGGAATACCCCTATAAATACTGACTGGGGAATACCCCTATAAATACTCATTGGGGAACATCCCCGTAATTACTGACTGGGGAATAGCCCTAGAAATGCTGACTGGTGAATAGTCCTATAAATACTGACTGGGGAAGACCTATAAATACTGACTGGGAAATACCCCTATAAATACTGACTGGGGAATACCCCTATAAATACTGACGAGGGAAAACCCCTATAAATACTGACTGGGGAATACCCCAATAAATACTGACTGGGGAATACCCCTTTAGATACTGACTGGGGAATAACCCTACTTATAATGACGGGGGAATACCCGTATAAATACTGAATTGTGAATACCCCTATAAATACTCACTGGGAAACATCCCTGAAAATACTGACTGGGGAATAGCCCTAAAAATACTGAGTGGTGAATAGCCCTATAAATGCTGACTGGGAAAGAGCCCTATAAATACTGACTGGGGAATAGCCCTATAAATACTGACATGGGAATACCCCTATAAATACTGACTGGGTAATGCCCCTATAAATACTGACTGGGCACTAGACCTATAAATACTGACTGCGGAATAGCCCTATAAATACTGACTGGGAAGTAGCCCTATAAATACTGCCCGGGGAATAGCCCTATAAATACTGACTGGGGAATACCCCTATAAATACTGACTGTGGAATAGCCCTATAAATACTGACTGGAAAATAGCCCTTTAAATTGTGACTGGGGAAAAGCCCTATAAATTGTGACTGGGGAATAGCGCTATAGATACTGACAGGGAAATAGCCCTATAAATACTGACTGGGGAATACCCCTATAAATACTGACTGGGGAAAACACGTATAAATACTGACTGGGAAATACCCCTATAAATACTGACTGGGAAATACCCCTATAAATACTGACTGGGGAATACCCCTATAAATACTCATTGGGGAAAATCCCCGAAATTACTGACTGGGGAATAGCCATATAAATACTGACTGGTGAATAGTCCTATAAATACTGACTGGGGAATAGACCTATAAATACTGACTGGGGAATAGACCTATAAATACTGACTGGGGAATAGACCTATAAATACTGACTGGGGAATACCCCTACAAATACTGACTGGGGAATAACCCTATAAATGCTGACTGGGGAATAGCCCTATAAATGCTGACTGGGAAATAGCCCTATAAATACATACTGGGGAATACCCCTACAAATACTGACTGGGGAATACCCCTATAAATACTGACTGGGGAATACCCCTATAAATACTGACTGGGGAATACTCCTATAAATACTGACAGGGGAATACCCCTATTAATACTGACTGGGGAATACCCCTATAAATACTGACTGGGGAATACCCCTATAAATACTGGATAGGGAATACCCCTTTAAATACTGACTGGGGAATATCCCTATAAATACTGACTGGGGAATACCCCTATAAATACTGACTGGGGAATACCCCTATAAATACTGACAGGGGAATACCCGTATTAATACTGACTGGGGAATACCCTTATAGATACTGAGTGGGGAATACCCCTATAAATACTGACAGGGGAATACCCCTATAAATACTGACTGGGGAATACCCCTATAAATACTGACGAGGGAAAACCCCTATAAATACTGACTGGGGAATACCACAATAAATACTGACTGGGGAATACCCCTTTAGATACTGACTGGGGAATACCCCTACTTATAATGACGGGGCATTACCACTATAAATACTGAATTGTGAATACCCCTATATATACTCACTGGGAAACATCCCTGAAAATACTGACTGGGGAATAGCCCTAAAAATACTGAATGGTGAATAGCCCTATAAATGCTGACTGGGAAATAGCCCTATAAATACTGACTGGGGAATAGCCCTATAAATACTGACTGGAGAATAGCCCTATAAATATTGACTGGGGAATACCCCTATAAATACTGACTGGGGAATACCCCTATAAATACTGACTGGGTAATACCCTTATAAATACTGACTGGGCACTAGACCTATAAATACTGCCTGGGGAATAGCCCTATAAATACTGATTTGGGAATAGCCCTATAAATATGACTGGGGAATAGCCCTATGAATGCTGCCTGGGGAATACCCCTATAAATACTGACTGGGGAATAGCCCTATAAATACTGACAGGGTAATAGCCCTATAAATACTGACTGGGGAATAGCACTATAAATACTGACTGGGGAATAGCCCTATAAATAAAGACAGGGGAATAGCCCTATAAATACTGACTGAGAAATACCCCTATAAATACTGACTGGGAAATACCCATATAAATACTGACTGGGGAATAGCACTATAAATACTCATTGGGGAACATCCCTGAAATTACTGACAGGGGAATAGCCCTATGAATACCGACTGGGAAATAGCCCTATAAATACTGACTGGGGAATAGCCCTATAAATACTGACTGCGAAATAGCCCTATAAATAATGACAGGGGAATACCCCTATAAATACTGACTGGGGAATAGCCCTATCAATACTGACTGGGGAATAGCCCTATCAATACTGACTGGGGAAGTCCCTTATAAATACGGACTGGGGAAGACCCTTATAAATACGGACAGGGGAAGACCCTTATAAATACGGACTGGGGAAGACCCCTATAAATACTGACTGGGCAAGACCCTTATAAGTACTGACTGGGGAATACCCCTATAAATACTGACTGGGGAATACCCCTATAAATACTGACTGGGGAATACCCCTATAAATACTCATTGGGGAACATCCCCGTAATTACTGACTGGGGAATAGCCCTAGAAATGCTGACTGGTGAATAGTCCGATAAATACTGACTGGGGATAGACCTATAAATACTGACTGGGAAATACCCCTATAAATACTGACTGGGGAATACCCCTATAAATACTGACGAGGGAAAACCCCTATAAATACTGACTGGGGAATACCCCAATAAATACTGACTGGGGAATACCCCTTTAGATACTGACTGGGGAATAACCCTACTTATAATGACGGGGGAATACCCCTATAAATACTGAATTGTGAATACCCCTATAAATACTCACTGGGAAACATCCCTGAAAATACTGACTGGGGAATAGCCCTAAAAATACTGAGTGGTGAATAGCCCTATAAATGCTGACTGGGAAAGAGCCCTATAAATACTGACTGGGGAATAGCCCTATAAATACTGACATGGGAATACCCCTATAAATACTGACTGGGTAATGCCCCTATAAATACTGACTGGGCACTAGACCTATAAATACTGACTGGGGAATAGCCCTATAAATACTGACTGGGAAATAGCCCTATAAATACTGCCCGGGGAATAGCCCTATAAATACTGACTGGGGAATACCCCTATAAATACTGACTGGGGAAAACACGTATAAATACTGACTGGGAAATACCCCTATAAATACTGACTGGGAAATACCCCTATAAATACTGACTGGGGAATACCCCTATAAATACTCATTGGGGAAAATCCCCGAAATTACTGACTGGGGAATAGCCATATAAATACTGACTGGTGAATAGTCCTATAAATACTGACTGCGGAATAGACCTATAAATACTGACTGGGGAATAGACCTATAAATACTGACTGGGGAATAGACCTATAAATACTGACTGGGGAATACCCCTACAAATACTGACTGGGGAATAACCCTATAAATGCTGACTGGGGAATAGCCCTATAAATGCTGACTGGGAAATAGCCCTATAAATACATACTGGGGAATACCCCTACAAATACTGACTGGGGAATATCCCTATAAATACTGACTGGGGAATACCCCTATAAATACTGACTGGGGAATATCCCTATAAATAATGACGGGGGAATACCCCTATAAATACTGACTGGGGAATACACCTATAAATACTGACTGGGGAATACCCCTATAAATACTGACTGGGGAATACCCCTATAAATACTGACTGGGGAATACCCCTATAAATACTGACAGGGGAATACCCCTATTAATACTGACTGGGGAATACCCCTATAAATACTGACTGGGGAATACCCCTATAAATACTGACAGGGGAATACCCCTATAACTACTGAATAGGGAATACCCCTTTAAATACTGACTGGGGAATACCCCTATAAATACTGACTGGGGAATACCCCTATAAATACTGACTGGGGAATAACCCTATAAATACTGACTGGGGAATACACCTATTAATACTGACTGGGGAATACCCCTATAAATACTGACTGGGGAATACCACTATAAATACTGACTGGGGAATACCCCTATAAATACTGACTGCGGAATACCGCTACAAATACTGACTGGGGAATACCCTTATAAATACTGACTGGGGAATACCCCTATAAATACTCACAGGGGAATAGACCTATAAATACTGACTGAGGAATACCCCTATAAATACTGACTGGGGAATAACCCTATAAATACTGACTGGGGAATACCCCTATAAATACTGACTGGGGAATACCCCTATAAATACTGACTGGGGAATACTCCTATAAATACTGACAGGGGAATACCCCTATTAATACTGACTGGGGAATACCCCTATAAATACTGACTGGGGAATACCCCTATAAATACTGGATAGGGAATACCCCTTTAAATACTGACTGGGGAATATCCCTATAAATACTGACTGGGGAATACCCCTATAAATACTGACTGGGGAATACCCCTATAAATACTGACAGGGGAATACCCGTATTAATACTGACTGGGGAATACCCTTATAGATACTGAGTGGGGAATACCCCTATAAATACTGACAGGGGAATACCCCTATAAATACTGACTGGGGAATACCCCTATAAATACTGACGAGGGAAAACCCCTATAAATACTGACTGGGGAATACCACAATAAATACTGACTGGGGAATACCCCTTTAGATACTGACTGGGGAATACCCCTACTTATAATGACGGGGCATTACCACTATAAATACTGAATTGTGAATACCCCTATATATACTCACTGGGAAACATCCCTGAAAATACTGACTGGGGAATAGCCCTAAAAATACTGAATGGTGAATAGCCCTATAAATGCTGACTGGGAAATAGCCCTATAAATACTGACTGGGGAATAGCCCTATAAATACTGACTGGAGAATAGCCCTATAAATACTGACTGGGGAATACCCCTATAAATACTGACTGGGGAATACCCCTATAAATACTGACTGGGTAATACCCTTATAAATACTGACTGGGCACTAGACCTATAAATACTGCCTGGGGAATAGCCCTATAAATACTGATTTGGGAATAGCCCTATAAATATGACTGGGGAATAGCCCTATGAATGCTGCCTGGGGAATACCCCTATAAATACTGACTGGGGAATAGCCCTATAAATACTGACAGGGTAATAGCCCTATAAATACTGACTGGGGAATAGCACTATAAATACTGACTGGGGAATAGCCCTATAAATAAAGACAGGGGAATAGCCCTATAAATACTGACTGAGAAATACCCCTATAAATACTGACTGGGAAATACCCATATAAATACTGACTGGGGAATAGCACTATAAATACTCATTGGGGAACATCCCTGAAATTACTGACAGGGGAATAGCCCTATGAATACCGACTGGGAAATAGCCCTATAAATACTGACTGGGGAATAGCCCTATAAATACTGACTGCGAAATAGCCCTATAAATAATGACAGGGGAATACCCCTATAAATACTGACTGGGGAATAGCCCTATCAATACTGACCGGGGAATAGCCCTATCAATACTGACTGGGGAAGTCCCTTATAAATACGGACTGGGGAAGACCCTTATAAATACGGACAGGGGAAGACCCTTATAAATACGGACTGGGGAAGACCCCTATAAATACTGACTGGGCAAGACCCTTATAAGTACTGACTGGGGAATACCCCTATAAATACTGACTGGGGAATACCCCTATAAATACTGACTGGGGAATACCCCTATAAATACTCATTGGGGAACATCCCCGTAATTACTGACTGGGGAATAGCCCTAGAAATGCTGACTGGTGAATAGTCCGATAAATACTGACTGGGTATAGACCTATAAATACTGACTGGGAAATACCCCTATAAATACTGACTGGGGAATACCCCTATAAATACTGACGAGGGAAAACCCCTATAAATACTGACTGGGGAATACCCCAATAAATACTGACTGGGGAATACCCCTTTAGATACTGACTGGGGAATAACCCTACTTATAATGACGGGGGAATACCCCTATAAATACTGAATTGTGAATACCCCTATAAATACTCACTGGGAAACATCCCTGAAAATACTGACTGGGGAATAGCCCTAAAAATACTGAGTGGTGAATAGCCCTATAAATGCTGACTGGGAAAGAGCCCTATAAATACTGACTGGGGAATAGCCCTATAAATACTGACATGGGAATACCCCTATAAATACTGACTGGGTAATGCCCCTATAAATACTGACTGGGCACTAGACCTATAAATACTGACTGGGGAATAGCCCTATAAATACTGACTGGGAAATAGCCCTATAAATACTGCCCGGGGAATAGCCCTATAAATACTGACTGGGGAATACCCCTATAAATACTGACTGGGGAATAGCCCTATAAATACTGACTGGAAAATAGCCCTTTAAATTGTGACTGGGGAAAAGCCCTATAAATTGTGACTGGGGAATAGCGCTATAGATACTGACAGGGAAATAGCCCTATAAATACTGACTGGGGAATACCCCTATAAATACTGACTGGGGAATACCCCTATAAATACTGACTATGAAATAGCCCTATAAATACTGACTGGGGAATAACCCTATAAATGCTGACTGGGGAATAGCCCTATAAATGCTGACGGCGAAATAGCCCTATAAATACAGACTGGGGAATACCCCTATAAACACTGAATGGGGAATACCCCTATAAATACTGACTGGGCACTAGACCTATAAATACTGACTGGGGAATAGCCCTATAAATAATGACTGGGGAATAGCCCTTTAAATAATGACTGGGGAATACCCCTATAAATACTGACTGGGGAATACCCCTATAAATACTGACTGGGGAAAACCCGTATAAATACTGACTGGGAAATACCCCTATAAATACTGACTGGGAAATACCCCTATAAATACTGACTGGGGAATACCCCTATAAATACTCATTGGGGAAAATCCCCGAAATTACTGACTGGGGAATAGCCATATAAATACTGACTGGTGAATAGTCCTATAACTACTGACTGGGGAATAGACCTATAAATACTGACTGGGGAATAGACCTATAAATACTGACTGGGGAATAGACCTATAAATACTGACTGGGGAATACCCCTACAAATAATGACTGGGGAATAACCCTATAAATGCTGACTGGGGAATAGCCCTATAAATGCTGACTGGGAAATAGCCCTATAAATACATACTGGGGAATACCCCTACAAATACTGACTGGGGAATACCCCTATAAACACTGACTGGGGAATATCCCTATAAATACTGACTGGGGAATACCGCTATAAATACTGACTGGGGAATATCCCTATAAATAATGACGGGGGAATACCCCTATAAATACTGACTGGGGAATACACCTATAAATACTGACTGGGGAATACCCCTATAAATACTGACTGGGGAATACCCCTATAAATACTGACTGGGGAATACCCCTATAAATACTGACAGGGGAATACCCCTATTAATACTGACTGGGGAATACCCTTATAAATACTGACTGGGGAATACCCCTATAAATACTGACAGGGGAATACCCCTATAACTACTGAATAGGGAATACCCCTTTAAATACTGACTGGGGAATACCCCTATAAATACTGACTGGGGAATACCCCTATAAATACTGACTGGGGAATAACCCTATAAATACTGACTGGGGAATACACCTATTAATACTGACTGGGGAATACCCCTATAAATACTGACTGGGGAATACCCCTATAAATACTGACAGGGGAATAGACCTATAAATACTGACTGAGGAATACCCCTATAAATACTGACTGGGGAATAACCCTATAAATACTGACTGGGGAATACCCCTATAAATACTGACTGGGGAATACCCCTATAAATACTGACTGGGGAATACCCCTATAAATACTGACAGGGGAATACCCCTATTAATACTGACTGGGGAATACCCTTATAAATACTGACTGGGGAATACCCCTATAAATACTGACAGGGGAATACCCCTATAACTACTGAATAGGGAATACCCCTTTAAATACTGACTGGGGAATACCCCTATAAATACTGACTGGGGAATACCCCTATAAATACTGACTGGGGAATAACCCTATAAATACTGACTGGGGAATACACCTATTAATACTGACTGGGGAATACCCCTATAAATACTGACTGGGGAATACCCTTATAAATACTGACAGGGGAATAGACCTATAAATACTGACTGAGGAATACCCCTATAAATACTGACTGGGGAATAACCCTATAAATACTGACTGGGGAATACCCCTATAAATACTGACTGGGGAATACCCCTATAAATACTGACTGGGGAATACTCCTATAAATACTGACAGGGGAATACCCCTATTAATACTGACTGGGGAATACCCCTATAAATACAGACTGGGGAATACCCCTATAAATACTGGATAGGGAATACCCCTTTAAATACTGACTGGGGAATATCCCTATAAATACTGACTGGGGAATACCCCTATAAATACTGACTGGGGAATAACCCTATAAATACTGACAGGGGAATACCCCTATAAATACTGACTGGGGAATACCCCTATAAATACTGACTGCGGAATACCCCTACAAATACTGACTGGGGAATACCCTTATAAATACTGACTGGGGAATACCCCTATAAATACTGACAGGGGAATACCCCTATAAATACTGAATGGGAAATACCCCTATAAATACTGACGAGCGAAAACCCCTATAAATACTGACTGGGGAATACCCCAATAAATACTGACTGGGGAATACCCCTTTAGATACTGACTGGGGAATAACCCTACTTATAATGACGGGGGAATACCCCTATAAATACTGAATTGTGAATACCCCTATAAATACTCACTGGGAAACATCCCTGAAAATACTCACTGGTGAATAGCCCTATAAATGCTGACTGGGAAATAGCCCTATAAATACTGACTGGGGAATACCCCAATAAATACTGACTGGGGAATACCCCTTTAGATACTGACTGGGGAATACCCCTACTTATAATGACGGGGCAATACCACTATAAATACTGAATTGTGAATACCCCTATATATACTCACTGGGAAACATCCCTGAAAATACTGACTGGGGAACAGCCCTAAAAATACTGAATGGTGAATAGCCCTATAAATGCTGACTGGGAAATAGCCCTATAAATACTGACTGGGGAATAGCCCTATAAATACTGACTGGAGAATAGCCCTATAAATACTGACTGGGGAATACCCCTATAAATACTGACTGGGTAATACCCCTATAAATACTGACTGGGTAATACCCCTATAAATACTGACTGGGCACTAGACCTATAAATACTACCTGGGGAATACCCCTATAAATACTGATTTGGGAATAGCCCTATAAATATGACTGGGGAATAGCCCTATAAATGCTGCCTGGGGAATACCCCTATAAATACTGACTGGGGAATACCCCTATAAATACTGACTGGGAAATAGTCCTATAAATACTGACTGGGGAATATCCCTATAAATACTGACTGGGAAATACCCCTACAAATACTGACTGGGGAATAGCCCTATAAATGCTGCCTAGGGAATAGCACTATAAATACTGACAGGGGAATAGCCCTATAAATAAAGACAGGGGAATAGCCCTATAAATACTGACTGAGAAATACCCCTATAAATACTGACTGGGAAATACCCATATAAATACTGACTGGGAAATACCCATATAAATACTGACTGGGGAATAGCACTATAAATACTCATTGGGGAACATCCCTGAAATTACTGACAGGGGAATAGCCCTATGAATACCGACTGGGAAATAGCCCTATAAATACTGACTGGGGAATAGCCCTATAAATACTGACTGCGAAATAGCCCTATAAATAATGACAGGGGAATACCCCTATAAATACTGACTGGGGAACAGCCCTATCAATACTGACCGGGGAATAGCCCTATCAATACTGACTGGGGAAGACCCTTATAAATACGGACTGGGGAAGACCCTTATAAATACGGACTGGGGAAGACCCTTATAAATACGGACTGGGGAAGACCCTTATAAATACTGACTGGGCAAGACCCTTATAAATACTGACTGGGGAATACCCCTATAAATACTGACTGGGGAATACCCCTATAAATACTGACTGGGGAATATCCCTATAAATACTCATTGGGGAACATCCCCGTAATTACTGACTGGGGAATAGCCCTAGAAATGCTGACTGGTGAATAGTCCTATAAATACTGACTGGGGATAGACCTATAAATACTGACTGGGAAATACCCCTATAAATACTGACTGGGGAATACCCCTATAAATACTGACTGGGGAATACCCCTATAAATACTGACTGGGAAATACCCATATAAATACTGACTGGGGAAAAGCACTATAAATACTCATTGGGGAACATCCCTGAAATTACTGACAGGGGAATAGCCCTATGAATACCGACTGGGAAATAGCCCTATAAATACTGACTGGGGAATAGCCCTATAAATACTGACTGCGAAATAGCCCTATAAATAATGACAGGGGAATACCCCTATAAATACTGACTGGGGAATAGCCCTATCAATACTGACCGGGGAATAGCCCTATCAATACTGACTGGGGAAGACCCTTATAAATACGGACTGGGGAAGACCCTTATAAATACGGACTGGAGAAGACCCTTATAAATACGGACTGGGGAAGACCCTTATAAATACTGACTGGGCAAGACCCTTATAAATACTAACTGGGCAAGACCCTTATAAATACTGACTGGGGAATACCCCTATAAATACTGACTGGGGAATACCCCTATAAATACTGACTGGGGAATACCCCTATAAATACTCATTGGGGAACATCCCCGTAATTACTGACTGGGGAATAGCCCTAGAAATGCTGACTGGTGAATAGTCCTATAAATACTGACTGGGGATAGACCTATAAATACTGACTGGGAAATACCCCTATAAATACTGACTGGGGAATACCCCTATAAATACTGACTGGGGAATACCCCTATAAATACTGACTGGGGAATAGCACTATAAATACTGACTGCGGAATAGTCCTATAAACACTGACTGCGAAATAGCCCTATAAATTGTGACTGGGGAATAGCCCTATAAATTCTGACTGGGGAATACTCCTATAAATGCTGACTGGGGAATAGCCCTATAAATGCTGCCTGGGGAATAGCCCTATAAATACTGACAGGGGAATAGCCCTATAAATACTGACTGGGAAATACCCCTATAAATACTGACTGGGGAATACCCGTATAAATACTCAATAGGGAACATCCCTGAAAATACTGACAGGGGAATAGCCCTATGAACACCGACTGGGAAATAGCCCTATAAATACTGACCGGGGAATAGCCCAATAAATACTGACTGCGAAATAGCCCTATAAATACTGACTGGGGAATACCGCTATAAATACTGACTGGGGAAATAGCCCTATCAATACTAACTGGGGAAGACCCTTATAAATACTGACTGGGGAAGACCCCTATAAATACTGACTGGGGAATTCCCCAATAAATACAGACTGGCGAATACCCCTATAAATACTGACTGGGAAATACCCCTATAAATACTGACTGGGGAATACCCCTATAAATACTCATTGGGGAAAATCCCCGAAATTACTGACTGGGGAATAGCCCTATAAATACTGACTGGTGAATAGTCCTATAAATATTGACTGGGGAATAGACCTATAAATACTGACTGGGGAATAGACCTATAAATACTGACTGGGGAATAGACCTATAAATACTGACTGAGGAATACCCCTATAAATACTGACTGGGGAATAACCCTATAAATACTGACTGGGGAATACCCCTATAAATACTGACTGGGGAATACCCCTATAAATACTGACTGGGTAATACTCCTATAAATACTGACAGGGGAATACCCCTATTAATACTGACTGGGGAATACCCCTATAAATACTGACTGGGGAATATCCCTATAAATACTGACTGGGGAATACCCCTATAAATACTGACTGGGGAATAACCCTATAAATACTGACAGGGGAATACCCCTATAAATACTGACTGGGGAATACCCCTATAAATACTGACTGCGGAAAACCCCTACAAATACTGACTGGGGAATACCCTTATAAATACTGACTGGGGAATACTCCTATAAATACTGACAGGGGAATACCCCTATAAATACTGACTGGGGAATACCCCTATAAATACTGACGAGGGAAAACCCCTATAAATACTGACTGGGGAATACCCCAATAAATACTGACTGGGGAATACACCTTTAGATACTGACTGGGGAATAACCCTACTTATAATGACGGGGGAATACCCCTATAAATACTGAATTGTGAATACCCCTATAAATACTCACAGGGAAACATCCCTGAAAATACTGACTGGGGAATAGCCCTAAAAATACTGAGTGGTGAATAGCCCTATAAATGCTGACTGGGAAATACCCTATAAATACTGACTGGGGAATAGCCCTATAAATACTGACATGGGAATACCCCTATAAATACTGACTGGGTAATGCCCCTATAAATACTGACTGGGCACTAGACCTATAAATACTGACTGGGGAATAGCCCTATAAATACTGACTGGGAAATAGCCCTATAAATACTGACTGGGGAATACCCCTATAAATACTGACTGGGGAATAGCCCTATAAAAACTGACTGGAAAATAGCCCTTTAAATTGTGACTGGGGAAAAGCCCTATAAATTGTGACTGGGGAATAGCGCTATAGATACTGACAGGGAAATAGGCCTATAAATACTGACTGGGGAATACCCCTATAAATACTGACTGGGGAATACCCCTATAAATACTGACTATGAAATAGCCCTATAAATACTGACTGGGGAATAACCCTATAAATGCTGACTGGGGAATAGCCCTATAAATGCTGACTGCGAAATAGCCCTATAAATACAGACTGGGGAATACCCCTATAAATAAAGACTGGGGAATACCACTATAAATACTGACTGGGGAATATCCCTATAGATACTGACTGGGGAATACCCCTATAAATACTGACTGGGCACTAGACCTATAAATACTGACTGGGGAATAGCCCTATAAATAATGACTGGGGAATAGCCCTACAAATAATGACTGGGGAATACCCCTATAAGTACTGACTGGGGAATACCCCTATAAATACTGACTGGGGAAGAGCCCTATAAATACTGACTGGGGAATACGCCTATAAATACTGACTGGGGAATACCCCTATAAATACTGACAGGGGAATACCCGTATTAATACTGACTGGGGAATACCCTTATAGATACTGAGTGGGGAATACCCCTATAAATACTGACAGGGGAATACCCCTATAAATACTGACTGGGGAATACCCCTATAAATACTGACGAGGGAAAACCCCTATAAATACTGACTGGGGAATACCCCAATAAATACTGACTGGGGAATACCCCTTTAGATACTGACTGGGGAATACCCCTACTTATAATGACGGGGCATTACCACTATAAATACTGAATTGTGAATACCCCTATATATACTCACTGGGAAACATCCCTGAAAATACTGACTGGGGAATAGCCCTAAAAATACTGAATGGTGAATAGCCCTATAAAGGCTGACTGGGAAATAGCCCTATAAATACTGACTGGGGAATAGCCCTATAAATACTGACTGGAGAATAGCCCTATAAATACTGACTGGGGAATACCCCTATAAATACTGACTGGGTAATACCCCTATAAATACTGACTGGGTAATACCCTTATAAATACTGACTGGGCACTAGACCTATAAATACTGCCTGGGGAATAGCCCTATAAATACTGATTTGGGAATAGCCCTATAAATATGACTGGGGAATAGCCCTATGAATGCTGCCTGGGGAATACCCCTATAAATACTGACTGGGGAATAGCCCTATAAATACTGACAGGGTAATAGCCCTATAAATACTGACTGGGGAATAGCACTATAAATACTGACTGGGGAATAGCCCTATAAATAAAGACAGGGGAATAGCCCTATAAATACTGACTGAGAAATACCCCTATAAATACTGAATGGGAAATACCCATATAAATACTGACTGGGGAATAGCACTATAAATACTCATTGGGGAACATCCCTGAAATTACTGACAGGGGAATAGCCCTATGAATACCGACTGGGAAATAGCCCTATAAATACTGACTGGGGAATAGCCCTATAAATACTGACTGCGAAATAGCCCTATAAATAATGACAGGGGAATACCCCTATAAATACTGACGGGGGAATAGCCCTATCAATACTGACCGGGGAATAGCCCTATCAATACTGACTGGGGAAGTCCCTTATAAATACGGACTGGGGAAGACCCTTATAAATACGGACTGGGGAAGACCCTTATAAATACGGACAGGGGAAGACCCCTATAAATACTGACTGGGCAAGACCCTTATAAGTACTGACTGGGGAATACCCCTATAAATACTGACTGGGGAATACCCCTATAAATACTGACTGGGGAATACCCCTATAAATACTCATTGGGGAACATCCCCGTAATTACTGACTGGGGAATAGCCCTAGAAATGCTGACTGGTGAATAGTCCTATAAATACTGACTGGGGATAGACCTATAAATACTGACTGGGAAATACCCCTATAAATACTGACTTGCGAATACCCCTATAAATACTGACGAGGGAAAACCCCTATAAATACTGACTGGGGAATACCCCAATAAATACTGACTGGGGAATACCCCTTTAGATACTGACTGGGGAATAACCCTACTTATAATGACGGGGGAATACCCCTATAAATACTGAATTGTGAATACCCCTATAAATACTCACTGGGAAACATCCCTGAAAATACTGACTGGGGAATAGCCCTAAAAGTACTGAGTGGTGAATAGCCCTATAAATGCTGACTGGGAAAGAGCCCTATAAATACTGACTGGGGAATAGCCCTATAAATACTGACATGGGAATACCCCTATAAATACTGACTGGGTAATGTCCCTATAAATACTGACTGGGCACTAGACCTATAAATACTGACTGCGGAATAGCCCTATAAATACTGACTGGGAAGTAGCCCTATAAATACTGCCCGGGGAATAGCCCTATAAATACTGACTGGGGAATACCCCTATAAATACTGACTGGGGAATAGCCCTATAAATACTGACTGGAAAATAGCCCTTTAAATTGTGACTGGGGAAAAGCCCTATAAATTGTGACTGGGGAATAGCGCTATAGATACTGACAGGGAAATAGCCCTATAAATACTGACTGGGCAATACCCCTATAAATACTGACTGGGGAATACCCCTATAAATACTGACTATGAAATAGCCCTATAAATACTGACTGGGGAATAACCCTATAAATGCTGACTGGGGAATAGCCCTATAAATGCTGACTGCGAAATAGCCCTATAAATACAGACTGGGGAATACCCCTATAAACACTGAATGGGGAATACCCCTATAAATACTGACTGGGCACTAGACCTATAAATACTGACTGGGGAATAGCCCTATAAATAATGACTGGGGAATAGCCCTTTAAATAATGACTGGGGAATACCCCTATAAATACTGACTGGGGAATACCCCTATAAATACTGACTGGGGAAAACCCGTATAAATACTGACTGGAAAATACCCCTATAAATACTGACTGGGGAATACCCCTATAAATACTGACTGGGAAATACCCCTATAAATACTGACAGGGGAATACCCCTATTAATACTGACTGGGGAATACACCTATAAATACTGACTGGGCAATACCCCTATAAATACTGACAGGGGAATACCCCTATAAATACTGGATAGGGAATACCCCTTTAAATACTGACTGGGGAATACCCCTATAAATACTGACTGGGGAATAGCCCTATAAATACTGACTGGAAAATAGCCCTTTAAATTGTGACTGGGGAAAAGCCCTATAAATTGTGACTGGGGAATAGCGCTATAGATACTGACAGGGAAATAGGCCTATAAATACTGACTGGGGAATACCCCTATAAATACTGACTGGGGAATACCCCTATAAATACTGACTATGAAATAGCCCTATAAATACTGACTGGGGAATAACCCTATAAATGCTGACTGGGGAATAGCCCTATAAATGCTGACTGCGAAATAGCCCTATAAATACAGACTGGGGAATACCCCTATAAATAAAGACTGGGGAATACCACTATAAATACTGACTGGGGAATATCCCTATAGATACTGACTGGGGAATACCCCTATAAATACTGACTGGGCACTAGACCTATAAATACTGACTGGGGAATAGCCCTATAAATAATGACTGGGGAATAGCGCTACAAATAATGACTGGGGAATACCCCTATAAGTACTGACTGGGGAATACCCCTATAAATACTGACTGGGGAATAGCCCTATAAATACTGACTGGGGAATACGCCTATAAATACTGACTGGGGAATACCCCTATAAATACTGACAGGGGAATACCCGTATTAATACTGACTGGGGAATACCCTTATAGATACTGAGTGGGGAATACCCCTATAAATACTGACAGGGGAATACCCCTATAAATACTGACTGGGGAATACCCCTATAAATACTGACGAGGGAAAACCCCTATAAATACTGACTGGGGAATACCCCAATAAATACTGACTGGGGAATACCCCTTTAGATACTGACTGGGGAATACCCCTACTTATAATGACGGGGCATTACCACTATAAATACTGAATTGTGAATACCCCTATATGTACTCACTGGGAAACATCCCTGAAAATACTGACTGGGGAATAGCCCTAAAAATACTGAATGGTGAATAGCCCTATAAAGGCTGACTGGGAAATAGCCCTATAAATACTGACTGGGGAATAGCCCTATAAATACTGACTGGAGAATAGCCCTATAAATACTGACTGGGGAATACCCCTATAAATACTGACTGGGTAATACCCCTATAAATACTGACTGGGTAATACCCTTATAAATACTGACTGGGCACTAGACCTATAAATACTGCCTGGGAATAGCCCTATAAATACTGATTTGGGAATAGCCCTATAAATATGACTGGGGAATAGCCCTATGAATGCTGCCTGGGGAATACCCCTATAAATACTGACTGGGGAATAGCCCTATAAATACTGACAGGGTAATAGCCCTATAAATACTGACTGGGGAATAGCACTATAAATACTGACTGGGGAATAGCCCTATAAATAAAGACAGGGGAATAGCCCTATAAATACTGACTGAGAAATACCCCTATAAATACTGAATGGGAAATACCCATATAAATACTGACTGGGGAATAGCACTATAAATACTCATTGGGGAACATCCCTGAAATTACTGACAGGGGAATAGCCCTATGAATACCGACTGGGAAATAGCCCTATAAATACTGACTGGGGAATAGCCCTATAAATACTGACTGCGAAATAGCCCTATAAATAATGACAGGGGAATACCCCTATAAATACTGACTGGGGAATAGCCCTATCAATACTGACCTGGGGAATAGCCCTATCAATACTGACTGGGGAATACCCCATATAAATACTGACTGGGGAAAACCCTATAAATACTGACTGGGGAATACCCCTATAAATACTGACAGGGGAAGACCCCTATAAATACTGACTGGGGCAAGACCCTTATAAGTACTGACTGGGAATACCCCTATAAATACTGACTGGGAATACCCCTATAAATACTGACTGGGGAATACCCCTATAAATACTGACTGGGGAATAGCCCCTAAAATACTGACTGGGGAATAGCCCTATAAATGCTGACTGGGGAATACCCTATAAATACTGACTGGGGAATAGACCTATAAATACTGACTGGGAATACCCCTATAAATACTGGACTGGGGAATACCCCTATAAATACTGACTAGGGAAAACCCCTATAAAATACTGACTGGGGAATACCCCTATAAATACTGACTGGGGAATACCCCTATAATACTGACTGGGAATAACCCTACTAAATACTGACTGGGGAATAGCCCTATAAATAACGACGGGGGAATACCCCTATAAATACTGACTGGGGAATACCCCTATAAATACTGACTGGGGAATACCCCTACAAATACTGACTGGGGAATACCCCTATAAAGACTGTCTGGGGAATACCCCTATAAATACTGACTGGGGAATACCCCGATAAATACTGACAGGGGAATATCACTATTAATACTGACTGGGGAATACCCCTATAAATACTGACTGGGGAATAACCCTATAAATACAGACTGGGGAATACCCCTATAAATATTGACTGGGGAATACCCCTATAAATACTGACTGGCGGAATACCCTACAATACTGACTGGGGAATACCCCTATAAATACTGACAGGGGAATACCCCTATAAATACTGACTGGGGAATACCCCAATAAATACTGACTGGGGAATACCCCAATAAATACTGACTGGGGAATACCCCAATAAATACTGACTGGGGAATACCCCTTTAGATACTGACTGGGGAATACCCCTACTTAATACTGACTGGGGAATACCCCTATAAATACTGACTGGGGAATACCCCTATAAATACTGACTGGGGAATACCCCTATAAATACTGACAGGGGAATACCCCTATAAATACTGACTGGGGAATACCCCTATAAATACTGACTGGGGAATACCCCTATAAATACTGACTGGGGAATACCCCTATAAATACTGACTGGGAATACCCTATAAATACTGACTGGGGAATACCCTATAAATACTGACTGGGGAATACCCCTATAAATACTGACTGGGGAATACCCCTATAAATACTGACTGGGGAATACCCCTATAAATACTGACTGGGGAATACCCCTATAAATACTGATTGGGAATACCCCTATAAATACTGACTGGGGAATACCCCTATAAATACTGACTGGTAAATAACCCAATAAATACTGACTGGGGAATACCCTATAAATACTGACTGGGGAATAGCCCTATAAATACTGACTGGGAATACCCCTATAAATACTGACTGGGGAATACCCCTATAAATACTGACTGGGGAATACCCCTATAAATACTGACTATGAAATAGCCCTATAAATACCGACTGGGGAATAACGCTATAAAAGCTGACTGGGGAATAGCCCTATAAATGCTGACTGGGAAATAGCCCTATAAATACTGACTGGGGAATACCCCTATAAATACTGACCGCGGAATAGCCGTATAAATACTGCCTGGGGAAAAGCCCTATAAATACTGCCTGGGGAATAGCCCTATAAGTGTTGCCTGGGGAATAGCCCTATAAATACTGACAGGGGAATAGCCCTATAAATACTGAGAGGGCACGAGACCTATAAATGCTGACTGGGGAATAGCCTTATAAATAATGACTGGGGAATAGCCCTTTAAATAATGACGGGGGAATACCCCTATAAATACTGACTGGGGAATACCCCTATAAATACTGACTGGGGAATACCCCTATAAATACTGACTGGGGAATACCCCAATAAATACTGACTGGGGAATAGCCGTATAAATACTGACTGGGGAATACCCCTATAAATACTGACTGGTGAATACCCCTATAAATACTGACTGGGGAATACCCCTATAAATACTGACTGGGGAATACCCCTATAAATAATGACTGGGGAAAACCCCTATAAATACTGAGTGGGGAATACCCCTATAAATACTGACTGCGGAATACCCCTATAAATACTGACTGTGGAATACCCCTATAAACACTGACAGGGGAATACCCCTATAAATACTGACTGGGGAATACCCCTATAAATACTGACGAGGGAAAACCCCTATAAATACTGACTGGGGAATACCCCTATAAATACTGACTGGGGAATAACCCTATAAATACAGACTGGGGAATACCCCTATAAATATTGACTGGGGAATACCCCTATAAATACTGATTGCGGAATAACCCTACAAATACTGACTGGGGAATACCCTTATAAATACTGACTGGGGAATACCACTATAAATACTGACAGGGGAATACCCCGATAAATACTGACGAGGGAAAACCCCTATAAATACTGACTGGGGAATACCCCAATAAATACTGACTGGGGAATACCCCAATAAATACTGACTGGGGAATACCCCTTTAGATACTGACTGGGGAATACCCCTACTTATAATGACGGGGGAATACCCCCATAAATACTGAATTGTGAATACCCCTATAAATAGTCACTGGGAAACATCCCTGAAAATACTAACCTGGGAATAGCCCTAAAAATACTGAGTGGTGAATAGCCCTATAAATGCTGACTGGGAAATAGCCCTATAAATACTGACTGGGGAATAGCCCTATAAATACTGACTGGGGAATACCCCTATAAATACTGACTGCGTAATACACCTATAAATACTGACTGGGCACTAGACCTATAAATACTGACTGGGGAATAGCCCTGTAAATACTGACTGGGGAATAGCCCGATAAATACTGCCCGGGGAATAGCCCTATAAATACTGACTGGGGAATACCCCTATAAATACTGACTGGGGAATAGCCCTATAAATACTGACTGGGAAAAAGCCCTATAAATTGTGACTGGGGAAAAGCCCTATAAATTGTGACTGGGGAATAGCCCTATAGATACTGACAGGGAAATAGCACTATAAATACTGACTGGGGAATACCCCTATAAATACTGACTGGGGAATACCCCTATAAATACTGACTATGAAATAGCCCTATAAATACAGACTGGGGAATAACGCTATAAAAGCTGACTGGGGAATAGCCCTATAAATGCTGACTGGGAAATAGCCCTATAAATACTGACTGGGGAATACCCCTATAAATACTGACCGCGGAATAGCCGTATAAATACTGCCTGGGGAAAAGCCCTATAAATACTGCCTGGGGAATAGCCCTATAAGTGTTGCCTGGGGAATAGCCCTATAAATACTGACAGGGGAATAGCCCTATAAATACTGAGAGGGCACGAGACCTATAAATGCTGACTGGGGAATAGCCTTATAAATAATGACTGGGGAATAGCCCTTTAAATAATGACGGGGGAATACCCCTATAAATACTGACTGGGGAATACCCCTATAAATACTGACTGGGGAATACCCCTATAAATACTGACTGGGGAATACCCCAATAAATACTGACTGGGGAATAGCCGTATAAATACTGACTGGGGAATACCCCTATAAATACTGACTGGTGAATACCCCTATAAATACTGACTGGGGAATACCCCTATAAATACTGACTGGGGAATACCCCTATAAATAATGACTGGGGAAAACCCCTATAAATACTGAGTGGGGAATACCCCTATAAATACTGACTGCGGAATACCCCTATAAATACTGACTGTGGAATACCCCTATAAACACTGACAGGGGAATACCCCTATAAATACTGACTGGGGAATACCCCTATAAATACTGACGAGGGAAAACCCCTATAAATACTGACTGGGGAATACCCCAATAAATACTGTCTGGGGAATACCCCTTTAGATACTGACTGGGGAATACCCCTACTTATAATGACGGGGGAATACCCCTATAAATACTGAATTGTGAAAAACTCTATAAATACACAATGGGAAACATCCCTGAAAATACTGACTGGGGAATAGCCCGAAAAATACTGAGTGGTGAATAGCCCTACAAATTCTGACTAGGGAATAGCCCTATAAATTCTGACTGGGGAATAGCCCTATAAATTCTGACTGGGGAATAGCCCTATAAATTCTGACTGGGGAATAGCCCCATGAATTCTGACTGGGGAATAGCCCTATAAATTCTGACTGGGGAATAGCACTATAAATTCTGACTGGGGAATAGCACTATAAATTCTGACTGGGGAATAGCCCTATTAATACTGACAGGGGAATAGCCCTATAAATACAGAATGTCCTATAGCCCTATAAATACTGACTGGGGAATAGCCCTATAAATACTGACTGGTGAATAGCCCTATAAATACTGACTGGTGAATAGTCCTATAAATACTGACTGGGAAATAGCCCTATAAATACTTACTGGGGAATACCCCAATAAATACTGACTGGGGAATACCCCTATAAATACTGACTGGGGAAAAGCCCTATAAATAATGACTGGGGAATAGCCCTATAAATAATGACGGGGGAATACCCCTATAAATACTGACTGGGGAATACCCCTATAAATACTGACTGGGGAATACCCCTATAAATACTGACTGGGGAATACCCCTATAAATACTGACGAGGGAAAACCCCTATAAATACTGACTGGGGAATACCCCAATAAATACTGACTGGGGAATACCCCTTTAGATACTGACTGGGGAATACCCCTACTTATAATGACGGGGGAATACCCCCATAAATACTGATTTGTGAATACCCCTATAAATAGTCACTGGGAAACATCCCTGAAAATACTAACCTGGGAATAGCCCTAAAAATACTGAGTGGTGAATAGCCCTATAAATGCTGACTGGGAAATAGCCCTATAAATACTGACTGGGGAATACCCCTATAAATACTGACTGCGTAATACACCTATAAATACTGACTGGGCACTTGACCTATAAATACTGACTGGGGAATAGCCCTATAAATACTGACTGGGGAATAGCCCTATAAATACTGCCCGGGGAATAGCCCTATAAATACTGACTGGGGAATACCCCTATAAATACTGACTGGGGAATAGCCCTATAAATACTGACTGGGAAAAAGCCCTATAAATTGTGACTGGGGAAAAGCCCTATAAATTGTGACTGGGGAATAGCCCTATAGATACTGACAGGGAAATAGCACTATAAATACTGACTGGGGAATACCCCTATAAATACTGACTGGGGAATACCCCTATAAATACTGACTATGAAATAGCCCTATAAATACAGACTGGGGAATAACGCTATAAAAGCTGACTGGGGAATAGCCCTATAAATGCTGACTGGGAAATAGCCCTATAAATACTGACTGGGGAATACCCCTATAAATACTGACCGGGGAATAGCCGTAAAAAATACTGCCTGGGGAAAAGCCCTATAAATACTGCCTGGGGAATAGCCCTATATGTGCTGCCTGGGGAATAGCCCTATAAATACTGACAGGGGAATAGCCCTATAAATACTGACTGGGCACTAGACCTATAAATGCTGACTGGGGAATAGCCCTATAAATAATGACTGGGGAATAGCCCTTTAAATAATGACGGGGGAATACCCCTATAAATACTGACTGGGGAATACCCCTATAAATACTGACTGGGGAATACCCCTATAAATACTGACTGGGGAATACCCCTATAAATACTGACTGGGGAATACCCCAATAAATACTGACTGGGGAATAGCCGTATAAATACTGACTGGGGAATACCCCTATAAATACTGACTGGTGAATACCCCTATAAATACTGACTGGGGAATACCCCTATAAATACTGACTGGGGAATACCCCTATAAATACTGACTGGGGAATACCCCTATAAATAATGACTGGGGAATACCCCTATAAATACTGAGTGGGGAATACCCCTATAAATACTGACTGCGGAATACCCCTATAAATACTGACTGTGGAATACCCCTATAAACACTGACAGGGGAATACCCCTATAAATACTGACTGGAAAACACCCCTATAAATACTGACGAGGGAAAACCCCTATAAATACTGACTGGGGAATACCCCAATAAATACTGTCTGGGGAATACCCCTTTAGATACTGACTGGGGAATACCGCTACTTTTAATGACGGGGGAATACCCCTATAAATACTGAATTGTGAAAACCCCTATAAATACACAATGGGAAACATCCCTGAAAATACTGACTGGGGAATAGCCCGAAAAATACTGAGTGGTGAATAGCCCTACAAATTCTGACTGGGGAATAGCCCTATAAATTCTGACTGGGGAATAGCCCTATAAATTCTGACTGGGGAATAGCCCTATAAATTCTGACTGGGGAATAGCCCCATAAATTCTGACTGGGGAATAGCCCTATAAATTCTGACTGGGGAATAGCACTATAAATTCTGACTGGGGAATAGCCCTATTAATACTGACTAGGGAATAGCCATATAAATACTGACTGGCGAATAGCCCTATAAATACTGACAGGTGAATAGTCCTATAAATACTGACTGGGGAATAGACCTATAAATACTGACTGGGGAATACCCCTATAAATACTGACTGGGGAATAACCCTATAAATGCTGACTGGGGAATAGCCCTATAAATGCTGACTGGGAAATAGCCCTATAAATACTTACTGGGGAATACCCCAATAAATACTGACTGGGGAATACCCCTATAAATACTGACTGGGGAATACCCCTATAAATACTGACTGGGGAATACCCCTATAAATACTGACTGGGGAATACCCCTATAAATACTGACTGGGGAATACCCCTATAAATACTGACTGGGCACTAGACCTCTAAATACTGAATGGGGAAAAGCCCTATAAATAATGACTGGGGAATAGCCCTATAAATAATGACGGGGGAATACCCCTATAAATACTGACTGGGGAATACCCCTATAAATACTGACTGGGGAATACCCCTATCAATACTGACTGGTGAATACCCTATAAATACTGACTGGGGAATACCCCTATAAATACTGACTGGGGAGTAGCACTATAAATACTGACTGGGGAATACTCCTATAAATACTGACTGCGAAATAGCCATATAAATTGTGACTGGGGAAAAGCCCTATAAATTCTGACTGGGGAATACTCCTATAAATGCTGACTGGGGAATAGGCCTATAAATGCTGCCTGGGGAATGCCCGTATAGATACTGACTGCGGAATACCCCTACAAATACTGACTGGGGAATACCCTTATAAATACTGACTGGGGAATACCCCTATAAATACTGACAGAGGAATACCCCTATAAATACTGACTGGGGAATACCCCGATAAACACTGACGAGGGAAAACCCCTATAAATACTGACTGGGGAATACCCCAATAAATACTGACTGGGGAATACCCCTTTAGATACTGACTGGGGAATACCCCTACTTATAATGACGGGGGAATACCCCTATAAATACTGAATTGTGAATACCGCTATAAATACTCACCGGGAAACATCCCTGAAAATACTGATTGGGGAATAGCCCGATAAATCCTGAGTGGTGAATAGCCCTACAAATTCTGACTGGGGAATAGCCCTATAAATTCTGACTGGGGAATAGCCCTGTAAATTCTGACTGGGGAATAGCCCTGTAAATTCTGACTGGGGAATAGCCCTATAAATTCTGACTGGGAAATAGCCCTATAAATTCTGACTGGGGAATAGCACTATAAATTCTGACTGGGGAATAGCCCTATTAATACTGACAGGGGAATAGCCCTATAAATACTGACTGGGTAATAGCCCTATAAATACAGAATGCGGAATAGCCCTATAAATACTGACTGGGGAATAGCCCTATAAATACTGACTGGGGAATAGCCCTATAAATACTGACTGGGGAATACACTTATAAATACTGACAGGGGAATACTCCTATAAATACTGACAGGGGAATACTCCTATAAATGCTGACTGGCGAATAGCCCTATAAATACTGACTGGTGAATAGTCCTATAAATACTGACTGGGGAATACCCCTTTAAATACTGACTGGGGAATACCCCAATAAATACTGACTGGGGAATAGCCCTATAAATACTGACTGGGGAATACCCCTTTAAATACTGACTGGTGAATACCCCTATAAATACTGACTGGGGAATACCCCTATAAATACTGACTGGGGAATACCCCTATAAATAATGACTGGGGAATACCCCTATAAATAATGACAGGGGAATACCCCTATAAATACTGATTGGGGAATACCCCTATAAATACTGAGTGGGGAATACCCCTATAAATACTGACTGCGGAATACCCCTATAAATACTGACTGGGGATTACCCCTATAAACACTGACAGGGGAATACCCCTATAAATACTGACTGGGGAATACCCCTATAAATACTGACGAGGGAAAACCCCTACAAATACTGACTGGGGAATACCCCAATAAATACTGACTGGGGAATACCCCTTTAGATACTGACTGGGGAATACCCCTACTTATAATGACGGGGGAATACCCCAATAAATACTGAATTGTGAAAACCCCTATAAATACTCAATGGGAAACATCCCTGAAAATACAGACTGGGGAATAGCCCGAAAAATACTGAGTGGTGAATAGCCCTACAAATTCTGACTGGGGAATAGCCCTATAAATTCTGACTGGGGAATAGCCCTATAAATTCTGACTGGGGAATAGCCCCATAAATTCTGACTGGGGAATAGCCCCATAAATTCTGACTGGGGAATAGCCCTATAAATTCTGACTGGGGAATAGCACTATAAATTCTGACTGGGGAATAGCCCTATTAATACTGACAGGGGAATAGCCCTATAAATACAGAATGTCCTATAGCCCTATAAATACTGACTGGGGAATAGCCCTATAAATACTGACTGGGGAATAGCCCTATAAATACTGACTGGGGAATACACTTATAAATACTGACAGGGGAATACTCCTATAAATACTGACAGGGGAATACTCCTACAAATGCTGACTGGCGAATAGCCCTATAAATGCTGACTGGCGAATAGCCCTATAAATACTGACTGGTGAATAGTCCTATAAATACTGACTGGGGAATAGACCTATAAATACTGACTGGGGAATACCCCTATAAATACTGACTGAGGAATAACCCTATAAATGCTGACTGGGGAATAGCCCTATAAATGCTGACTGGGAAATAGCCCTATAAATACTTACTGGGGAATACCCCAATAAATACTGACTGGGGAATACCCCTATAAATACTGACTGGGGAATACCCCTATAAATACTGACTGGGGAATACCCCTATAAATACTGACTGGGCACTAGACCTATAAATACTGAATGGGGAAAAGCCCTATAAATAATGACTGGGGAATAGCCCTATAAATAATGACGGGGGAATACCCCTATAAATACTGACTGGGGAATACCCCTATAAATACTGACTGGGGAATACCCCTATAAATACTGACTGGTGAATACCCCTATAAATACTGACTGGGGAGTAGCACTATAAATACTGACTGGGGAATACTCCTATAAATACTGACTGCGAAATAGCCCTATAAATTGTGACTGGGGAAAAGCCCTATAAATTCTGACTGGGGAATACCCCTATAAATGCTGACTGGGGAATAGGCCTATAAATGCTGCCTGGGGAATGCCCCTATAGATACTGACTGCGGAATAACCCTACAAATACTGACTGGGGAATACCCTTATAAATACTGACTGGGGAATACCCCTATAACTACTGACAGAGGAATACCCCTATAAATACAGACTGGGGAATACCCCGATAAACACTGACGAGGGAAAACCCCTATAAATACTGACTGGGGAATACCCCAATAAATAGTGACTGGGGAATACCCCTTTAGATACTGACTGTGGAATACCCCTACTTATAATGACGGGGGAATAACCCTATAAATACTGAATTGTGAATACCGCTATAAATACTCACTGGGAAACATCCCTGAAAATACTGATTGGGGAATAGCCCGAAAAATCCTGAGTGGTGAATAGCCCTACAAATTCTGACTGGGGAATAGCCCTATAAATTCTGACTGGGGAATAGCCTTGTAAATTCTGACTGGGGAATAGCCCTATAAATTCTGACTGGGAAATAGCCCTATAAATTCTGACTGGGGAATAGCACTATAAATTCTGACTGGGGAATAGCCCTATTAATACTGACAGGGGAATAGCCCTATAAATACTGACTGGGTAATAGCCCTATAAATACAGAATGCGGAATAGCCCTATAAATACTGACTGGGGAATAGCCCTATAAATACTGACTGGGGAATAGCCCTATAAATACTGACTGGGGAATACACTTATAAATACTGACAGGGGAATACTCCTATAAATACTGACAGGGGAATACTCCTATAAATGCTGACTGGCGAATAGCCCTATAAATACTGACTGGTGAATAGTCCTATAAATACTGACTGGGGAATAGACCTATAAATACTGACTGGGGAATACCCCTATAAATACTGACTGGGGAATAACCCTATAAATGCTGACTGGGGAATAGCCCTATAAATGCTGACTGGGAAATAGCCCTATAAATACTTTCTGGGGAATACCCCAATAAATACTGACTGGGGAATACCCCTATAAATACTGACTGGGGAATACCCCTATAAATACTGACTGGGGAATACCCCTATAAATACTGACTGGGCACTAGACCTATAGATACTGAATGGGGAAAAGCCCTACAAATAATGACTGGGGAATAGCCCTATAAATAATGACGGGGGAATACCCCTATAAATACTGACTGGGGAATACCCCTATAAATACTGACTGGGGAATACCCCTATAAATACTGACTGGGGAATAACCCTATAAATACTGACTGGGGAATACCCCTATTAATACTGACTGGGGAATACCCCTATTAATACTGACTGGGGAATACCCCTATTAATACTGACTGGGGAATACCCCTATTAATACTGACTGGGGAATAGCCCTATAAATACTGACTGGTGAATAGTCCTCTAAATACTGACTGGGGAATACCACTATAAATACTGACTGGGAAATACCCCTATAAATACTGACTGGGGAATAACCCTATAAATACTCATTGGGGAACATCCCGTAATTACTGACTGAGGAATAGCCCTATAAATACTGAGTGGTGAATAGTCCTATAAATACTGACTGGGGAATAGACCTATAAATACTGACTGGGAAATACCCCTATAAATACTGACTGGGGAATACCCCTATAAATACTGACTGGTGAATAGTCCTATAAATACTGACTGGTGAATAGTCCTATAAATACTGACTGGGGAATAGACCTTCAAAAACTGACTGGGGAATAGACCTATAAATACTGACTGGGAAATACCCCTATAAATACTGACTGGGGAATACCCCTATAAATACGGACTGGGGAATACCCCTATAAATACTGACTGGGGAATAGCACTATAAATACTGACTGGGGAATACTCCTATAAATACTGACTGCGAAATAGCCCTATAAAATGTGACTGGGGAATAGCCCTATAAATTCTGACTGGGGAATACTCCTATAAATGCTGACTGGGGAATAGCCCTATAAATGCTGCCTGGTGAATAGCCCTATAAATACTGACAGGGGAATAGCCCTTTAAATACTGACAGGGGAATAGCCCTATAAATACTGACAGGGAAATACCCCTAAAAATACTGACTGGGGAAAACCCGTATCAATATTGAATGGGGAACATCCCTGAAATTACTGACAGGGGAATAGCCCTTTGAATACCGACTGGGAAATAGCCCTATAAATACTGACTGGGGAATAGCCCTTTAGATACTGACTGGGGAATACCCCTACTTATAATGACGGGGGAATACCCCTATAAATACTGAATTGTGAATACCGCTATAAATACTCACCGGGAAACATCCCTGAAAATACTGATTGGGGAATAGCCCGAAAAATCCTGAGAGGTGAATAGCCCTACAAATTCTGACTGGGGAATAGCCCTATAAATTCTGACTGGGGAATAGCCCTGTAAATTCTGACTGGGGAATAGCCCTGTAAATTCTGACTGGGGAATAGC